>NW_015386851.1:271486-279965 GCF_001527695.2 Protobothrops mucrosquamatus | reverse complement strand
GTTTATCTTTTATAGTACATGTGTTGCTACTTGTGTTTATATTTTCATTGTTGCAAACCACAGGAATCTTTGACTTTTGGATTTATAGAAGTGGAGAAATAAATAAGTAACTTTCATTTAATCAGAACTTCAACCTGCAAAGTGGGGATTGATTTACTTTCATTTAAGATAAATTGTTCTCAGTGCCCATGCAAAGAAAGAAACAAAGAACTATATTCAGAATAAACTGAGCAAGATTTCAAGATCTTCAAGTACTTTTGCTTGGATGATCTGTCAGAGATTTGAGCTCAGTTCTTTATCAGCCATCAAGATGATTTGATAGCCTTTGACAGCCCAGAAATTGATAAATAAATACTTTATTCTGTAATAGTATATCTGTGGAAAGACTTCATAATATATTGCAGATATGCCTTTAAAAAGAAATTAAGATTAGGGTAGAATAGAGATGATGGTGACAATGATGAAGAGAATTTATAAACTTTCTTATAATTGAGAATATGTTTGTAGCCTATTTCGATCTGGATTTATTATTCTGCCATCATATGCTTTCTGCAGGTTCATGTTATAAATTCTAGAAGATATGAAATATAATTTCATTAATTGGCTAAATCTCACTGACAATGCAACAGGACATTAGAGACATGGGTCATCCTTGATTCTTGCGAAATGTTACAAAGTTCATCATGTTCTTGCTGTGATGTTATAGTTCTCTAAGTTTCCCATGCTCACCACTTATTGACCAATGCTGATAGTGATGGGGAAACCAATGGCATGGTGATGCATATAACAAGAAGAGATTCTCCCCAACCTGATACTTTTTATTACTGGAGAATCAAGGAGAACTAGATACAAAAATTCTATTTTTCAGAAGTACTGTCATGTCACATATAGTTTAATTCTATAACTGCGGGCTTGCCACTAACTGGGAGGGGGGATTCATTCACAAGAGTGGCTCTGCCTTTGACTAACCTGCTCAGAACTAAACATGCAGTGGGCAAACCACGCCCCAGTCAGCCACTGGCGTGGATGTTAGACTGCCAACGAGCTTTTGAGGACCTGAAGGCCCTCTTCTCAAAAGAGACTGTCCTAAAACACTCCAATCCTGACCAGTCGTTTGTCATCCAAGCTGAAGTTAGCGATGTAGGGGTTGGGGCAGTTCTGCTACAAATGAACGAACAAGGAACGCTACAGCCCTATGCATACACTTCCCGAAAGCTGACTGAAACTGAGTGGGCTTGGGCGATATGGGAGAAGGAGGCCTTTGCTGTACAGTGGGCATTATTGACCTGGCAGCATTTCTTAAAGGAGCCAAAGAGCCGTTTGAGGTTGGGACACAAGAACCTAGAGACCTTACAGACACCATGGCGCCTATGCCTGAAGCAGGTTTCGGCTGAAATATGTGCCAGGGGGTAAGAATTTCATGGCTGATGCTCTATCATGCATGGCCCAGTACAACAGCTGATGGGAGAAAGTGGTGCAGGCCATTATTCCTCCCTACACACAATTAGCAGCCCAGGTAACTGCACGTAAACCTGCATATGATTTGGTCCAGGAGCTGCAAAGAGTGGGGCAGGTCGACCCCTGGCTTCTGGAGCATCAAGCACTCCTGACCCAGAGGGAGGGGTTGACAGTGGAAGGGCAACAAACTGTACATCCCACATGCGTTAAGACTGAAGGTGCTGTGGAAGTGCCATAATGTCAGGCAGGCTGCCATTTCGGGTTCCTCAAAACCTTGCACCTAATGAAGCGCCAATTTTGGTGGCCCTGGATGAAGGCGAGATAAAGACATATGTACAAGACTGCCCTGTGTATGCTACCACAAAGCCTTGCACGGGGAGCCCCCTGGGTTATTGCAGCATGTGGCGGACCCATCACGACTGTGGGAAGACATAGCCATGGACTTCATTGTAGAACTGCCAGAAAGCAACGGCTGCATGGTCATACGGACAGTGGTTGATGTCTTCTCCAAGCAAGCCCATTTCATCCCATGCAACAGGTTGCCATCCGCCTGGAAATTAGCAAAGTTGTTTGTATCACAGTTTGTATCACCGCTTCCATGGGGTGCCCCAGCAAATAATTTCAGACCGGGGGGTGCAATTCACTGCACACTTTGGAGGGAGTTTGTCTGCTTAATCGGGTCATCCCAGCGGCTTAGTTCGGCCTTCCACCCAAGTACCAATGGGGCGGCTGAATGAGCCAATGCGATGGTTGAATGGTACCTGCGATGTTATGTCTCATACCAGCAAATGAACTGGATGGACTTATTGCCGTTTGCAGAAGTCTCATATAACAACATGGTCCACAATAGCACTGGATTCGCCCCTTTCTGAGTGGTCCATGAGGTGGATTTTGTCCTATTCCCGAGTGCCCTCAGGGGGTCCTTTCCCCATGCCAATCGCTGGAGGCAGCGGCTGGAGGCAGCGGTGGCAAGAGCCCTCCCCCTGTATGATGATCGGGGTCCATCTGGAGCACAGCTGGGAGGTGTTCGTGCTCAGACGGCTGGGAGCCGGCTGCTGCCAAGCCTTAATGCTGGAGGATAGCTGCCAATCGAACTTCTGGGTTTTGCCAGCTCAGCTGTCTGGCATTCCACTGAACAGCTGATTGGCACAGAGAAACGGCGGGGAATTCAAAACTGGCCCTCGCTTGCCCTGCTGCCTTGCTGCCACGGACCAGAGCCCCTGTCAGCCTGATTGCTGAGGGCAGAGGACTGCTGCTGTGAGCTAGGTGCTCATGACCGTAGTTCTGGATGCTGGTTAGGTGGGTGGGGGCGGGTCCGGGTGGAATCCATCTATTTAGTGCGCTGGGCAGCAGTTGCTCCCAGCACTGACTTTGTTTGCATTTGCTTTAAGCTCACAAGCCAGAGTGTACCCAAATAAACCAGATTTCCTTTGAACCCAATGTCCTGTTTTCTGTTGGGCTCAGGTCTGTGATTGGGACTTCTGACAATAGTATAGCAAGCACCAAACATACGCAATAGTTGTTTTCTTTGCTTTGCAATTCTAATTTTTAGAATGTCACAGCCCTTAAATTATAAGTCTGCTCTATCAGGTGCTTTAGAATGCTTTAATTAATTGGTCCTTAATTATCTATGTGGTAACCCCACCACACATGTTAATATAATCAGTCTATTTGTATCACTCTGAAGCTATGTATCTTGGGAAAACTTCAACGCTTTATTCAAAAGAATGTTACCAATACAGTGTACTATTAATTTGTCTTCTACAACCCATTATAACTCTTGATGAGATGGGTTTTTTTTGGTAACAAGCCTTGTAAAATGAACTGTACACAGGTGCCAATCACCAAAGGAAAGAGCAGTTTATTAGACAACTCTTGAGTGGGCAAAACTTTAGAAACAACTTTAATGAAAGCAGATAGTGAAAAAAAATCTGGGAAAAGAAATATATGAGCTGCTGGCTGGAAAGCTTATTATTATTGTAATGGAGAACTATATGAATTTTTCATTTCTTTTATATATTTGTTGAAGTCAGCATGATTGTTTCCCTCCAGGTTTCTTCTCTAATTCATAAAAATGGGAGAAATACCATAACTGCACATGTAAAAGAGTTCTGAACCAGTATCCAATCTGTCCAAATAAGGTTGAAAAAGATTCCTGCATGTAATCTTATGTTACTATGTATTGACCTGGCATGTCTATCAGCAGAGTCTATATCGAGCAGTCTGTGACTGGAGAATTATATGTTTGTCTGAGCATCACTTTTTGTTTTTTTGTTTTAATTTATAGAGCTGCCAGAGGTTGGATTTTCATAACTTAATTGTAAACTGCCCAATATTAGCAACACATGGTCCCTATTTTCTTAGGTACTTTAAGTCTAAGTTTATTTTAATTGAAATAGGTGGCATCATTAGCAGCCCTCTGCCACTGAAAACATAAAGTAAATGGATGCCATTCAGAAATGAAGGAGGGATGTGGAAGAAATATATTTAAGCAATAGCTGTTGTCACTAGAATGGAGCTGATCCCAAAAGTTTATCACTGGAATAAAACTTACTGCGGAAGTCCTAAACCTTTTATTGCTGCCTTTTTTAAATGCTTCAATTTTAATAAGCTTGGAGAAAAAAAGTTTCTATATAACATTGGGTAGAATTCTTTAAACTCTACCAGCATGGTTTATTTAAAAGATAATAGTATTTGAATAGCAATCAAAAGATGTAAATATTGTTTTCTTTGGCTGGACTATATCCAAAGTTGCTTGAGTTATCATGTAATTTAGAAATTTAATGGTGCCTTTTAGATCTAATGGTGCGTGTAAATATGCTTCAATTTTGAGAAGTTAGAAATTAGAGAGCTTCCAGAGAAGGTGTGGCAAATTGAAGACACGTCTCTGAAAGCAGAGCCAACAACTGTGACAAACATCAATGAACCATGAGTGGACTGGTTCCTTGGAACCTCTCTGGAAAAGGACAGGACAGGAAATTGCCTGCATGTGCTGCAGATGGCTGCTCTTCACAAGGAAACCACAGGACAGCATTTTTTTTCCCAGCTTCGTATATGGTGAGGTGAATATGGGATTAGCTACCTTACTCACAACCACAGTGGAGACTTTTAAATGACACTAAGTTCGCAAATCTCATTTTCTAATCACTTTTTAAACTTGCTCATTAAACTTATTCTAAGCCAAGGGTCTTCAAACTTAGCCCTTTTATGACTGGCTGAGGAATTCTAGGAGTTGAAGTCCACAAGTCATAAAAGGGCCAAGTTTAAAGACCCCTGTTCTAAGCTATAAGATACCTTCAAAATGACAAGTTTTTAAAAAGATGGACTTTATCTTCAATCCTGAATAAAGAAAAAAATAATCATAAGAATGTAACAACAAGAAGCTAAATAAGATTTTAATCTTAGAAAGTTATTGTCGAACCCAGTGATGGGATTCAGCCAGTTCACACCAGTTTGGCAGAACCAGTAGCTATTTTTTTGTTGCCAGGGCCCAGAATGGACTTCCAGAAGTGAACCGGTTGTTCACATATTTGAATCCCACCACTGGTCAAACCCCTACATAACGGGGTGAGATCAAGGAAGGCCAAACTACACAGACTTCCATAAGGTATCATTAATAGGAGTCTTGGTATATGCAGAATGTAAAATGAATTACCATACCTCTTTTCTAATTAATTAATTAAGGCAGGCTGTCATTGAATTATTTGATCCTGACAGGTACAAGGTTGACCCAGCTTTCCATCTTCCAAGGTCGATAAAATGAGAACCCAGATTGTTGGGGACAATATACTGACTCTACTTCTATTGCTATTTGAAATGCTTCTAAGTTTCATGTCACCTGGGCTAAGCTGCCAAATTTATAAAATGAATTGCCAGTGGATAGGCTTTCTACCTCTTGATTGAATATACCTGCTTTCCCTTCCAACATTTTTCCAGCTTTCCCAACTTTAACCTGTGTTGGCTGCAGAATGCCAAGAGTTGAAATCCATACATCTTAATGTTGCCAAGTTTGAAAAACACTGCCTTAAACCAACGCTTATATTATCATGTTAGTTCTTAATTCTTGGTTTAGGAAATCTAAAGTAGAATTCTCTTAAGTCACGTCTACTGCTCCTGACACCTCTAGGAATTGTCTGAACCTTATAGAAATATCTTCAATAACCTCCACTAAAACACTGAAATAATGAGCAAGTTTCTTATTTATTTATCTTAAGATAATGGAAAGATTTTGGCCAGGAGAACTTGTGTCAATGGATATTGCTAGCAGCTAGATAGATATCCAGATGTTATCATTTTTCAGCCATAGCATTAGAAATGTGACTTAGTCCATTTCAAATTAAAATAGGCATTTAAAGGTTTTATAATGTTAATTAAATATTCTGCAAAAATATTTTTTTCCCTGGATTAAAAAATTGAGGGGAAAAGATTTCACAAAATAATATTTTTCTCTCTCGCCTTAGCCCTGTCTATATGCTATCGTGTCTCTGCTGTTGACTATTTTCTTCTGTACAATAATGTACAGTATATTTTATTCTATCCCTATCATTATTTTTGACTTTCTTTTAATCCTTAGATTTCCCCAGGTTAATTGCTACAATTTTTTTGGATTGATCCAGTGAGGGCAGAAAATATTTGCTTTTATTCCAGCACCATACTGAGATATCAAATTCAGCACAGCATAAGAAAATGGTTTGCAGGAGTTGTTTTATATAAAAGGGATGAAGAAGACACACATTTCCTTCCTAACACTTATGAATTGCAATTTCCATAGTTCAGCTTTGCCCTCAAAGCAGAATGACTAGAAAATGAATCCATGTAGCCACAGGCAATATATTTGTTTTAATATTATCCTTGACTTGTTTTCCCAGTCTGTATAATCTCAGAGAAAGGCTTCATAATATAAAGGTTAATTTTGTTCTACATTGGCCAAAGGAAGTACACAAAACATAAGCCAAAATTTAATATAATAATAGTAAATGCTAACAAATCCAAATGTAATCACTCAGTGTATACTTCCCCCCCCCATGAAAATTTTCATTGTTGTAACTAAAAGATCCATTATATTTGCAAAAACACTTTCATATATCTGGATTAATATATTTTAATTAAAACCTTGCATTCAATTAATGGTTTGTGGTTTGTCCTTTACTCATTAAAATGGATTTACTGAGCAGCTGAGTATAGTTATCTGAGGCAGAAAGAAAATCCATTCTTTTACTTAACAGCATGGATAATGAGATAAAGCAGTCAAAGAATGATACCAATGAAATTCTTTTGTACTGACAATGCCATCTAGGCTAATTCTGTTTTTTTATGACCAACAGCATGTGATAAATATCTTTTATGAAGGCCTGGGACTTTAAATATGCAAAGTGTGGTTTTCATCACTACACAGTACTCCCCTTCTTCAATCAAGAAGGAGGAGAAAAAGAATCTGATGTGTAGGGTATAAAAGCCTATGTAGAGCTTCATAGCCAGTGCAGTCAGTTTATTTATTTATTATTTATTTATATTTCACATTTCTGAACCACCCTTTTCCTCAAAGAGGGACTTTGGACAGAATACAATAAAATATAAAACAGTATATAAAAATTAAAATGCTAAAGTTAAAATTTGAGAATTAATTTTTTTTTAAAAATCACACAAATTTTTAAGGCAGCCAGAATAATGAAACACTTTTAAAAATTACTTGGCAAAGTTACATTACTAGCCCTGTGTATATTGAATGCTGCTGGCTGTTCACCAGCTCTCATGGTAGATGCCATATTTTCCCTATTAGCACAAAATGATGTCTGCTAGCAAGGGTCTTCACTTCTGTGGCTGCTCCTTATGGCAATAGTCACAAAGTTGTGTCTGCCTGACTACAGTCGTCAACACATATTTGATTATATGAAAGAGAAAATATCACAGCACAGATTATGTTATGTTATGTTATGTTATGTTATGTTATGTTATGTTATGTTATGTTAGGTTAGGTTAGGTTAGGTTAGGTTAGGTTAGGTTAGGTTAGGTTAGGTTATGATGTTAGGTTAGGTTAGGTTTTATGCTAAGTTATGTTTTATGCTATGCTATGCTATGCTATGTTGTTATGTTTGTTAATCTTTAAGGGCTCATAAGACCTATTCCTGATGACTTAAAAAGCTCTTACTGTTTCTTTACATCAAGAAGAAATTAATAATTGCAAAAATTACAAGGGTAAATTTGTTTTGTGTGCCTTAAAAAGGTGTTTGGCAGAATTCTAACTAAAAGGGCACAACAAGTGATTATAAATAGAATCTGAAATGTGCAGTACGATGGTGTTTAATTTAATAGGGGATGTTTAGATCAAAGTGTTGATATTCAGTTAATTATTGAGAAGTATATGAACACAAGGATGTATTGCACATTTTTTGATTTAGAAAAAGCATATGATAAACTGAAAATATTTGAGTTATGGAATGTTTTGTGCAAATGTGGAGTTGAAATTTGAGTGCTGACTCAAACATCCATATATCTATACTTTCATACATAGTCTTGTCTCATCCATGTGGTCACAAGGCAAGAGATAGCAAGGCAAGAGATGTGAGAAGCTGGAGAAGGAGCAGGGCCTGAAAGAAGAACAAAGAGGATGTGAAAAGTAAAGGACAAAGTGGTCTCAGAGATGGTAGGAGCAAGTAAGGCTGTGATTCCTAAGCTGGGAGAGTGGCTCCACCAGATCCCAGGAACAGTAACAGAGTTCTCTGCCAAGGCCTTTTACAGAGGATCTGATATTGAAGGAGATGCATGCCAGTTAGAAGGGTGAAAAGGGATTATTATACTGTGTATTATATTATTAATATATTAATATATATATATATATATATATATATATATATATATATATATATATATATATATATATATATATATATATATATATATATATATATATATATATATATAGGGAGTTCAGACAGATTGGTCTGATTGTGAACACCTTGACATTTTCAACTGCCATACTGCAGTTTACTCTTTTTACAATATCTCTTGCCTTGCCGCCCCC
>NW_015386851.1:242979-271386 GCF_001527695.2 Protobothrops mucrosquamatus | reverse complement strand
GAGTAAAGAATTAAATTGGGAGACTAAGATGGACCATTTCTGGCTTTTTTTGCCTTCATCAGTTAGCCATACCCTTTATGGGATTCGAACCTGGGCAGTTATACATACTAGTCAGTGATTTAGTCACTGGGCCACAGGTTCTCTTCCCCTCTTTTGCCAGAAAAAAAAAAAAATATTTCGCAGTTGCGACTTGAGCCTGCTCTATGCCCCTAGTTGGGGGCGGCAAGGCAAGAGATATTGTAAAAAGAGTAAACTGCAGTATGGCAGTTGAAAATGTCAAGGTGTTCACAATCAGACCAATCTGTCTGAACTCCCTATAATTACTCCCTTGACTCTGCTGGCAAAAGAGGGGAAGAGAACCTGTGGCCCAGTGACTAAATCACTGACTAGTATGTATAACTGCCCAGGTTCGAATCCCATAAAGGGTATGGCTAACTGATGAAGGCAAAAAAAGCCAGAAATGGTCCATCTTAGTCTCCCAATTTAATTCTTTACTCTTTGTCAGAAAAAAAAGAAATATATATATATATATATATATATATATATATATATATATATATATATATATATATATATATATGGTAGATAATGTATGAGAATAAATGGAACAGTTGGTGAATGATTCAACATTGAGCAGGGAATAAAGCAAGAATGAATATCTCACTGCTTAAAACATTTATGGATAAATGTATAACAAATGCTTATAATGTGTTGAATGAACACACTGCCATGTCTCTGTGATCTTGTGAGGAGAAGAAGAACGTCAAGCCATTCTGCTTAGATTTTCATAACTATCAAGCAATCTGATGATACAATTGATTTCTGTTCCATACACCATTTACATGGCCTATGAAATGCAGCTGCTTCAAAATGCTTTCTCTTTCCTGAGTTGCCATGATTCAGGATAAACATTAAAAATATCTTGTCACTTTCACCTTCCTCCAGATCTAATATCACTGCTCGATAAAGCAACAGCCAAATATGAATCTCATGCAAACCTCAGAACAGCAGCAGATAGAATTATTGGCTGACAGCACCATTCTAGTTTATTGGAATATAAAGGCGTGACATTTTGAGAAACTACAGCTGATGGAATGTAAGAGGAACTCCAGAGCTGTGATTTATCTTGCTGCTTTAATAAAAGAAAGAGACAGAAATGGAGGAATAGGATTGATTTAGCCTTGCCAAACATAAGACTTAAATGGAACTTTGGAATATTACTTAAATCAGCGCTTTTCAACCTGGCAGGGGAATTCTGGGAGTTGAAGTTCACATAGCTTAAACTTGCTTAGATTGAGAAACACTGACTTAAATGAAAGTCCAAATGACTGTTTAACATGATTGATTCATTAACCTATAGAAGAATGATCATCTTGGGACAGGAACAAAGATTTCTAATAAGATTTCCCAGTATATTAAGCTGTGAAAATCAGGAAAAGTCACAACAGAAACTATTCAACAATTCTCTATATATTTCCCTTTCTGTAAACAGGGAAACCTTACACCCCAAACTAAGGGATTCAGTTATTGAATTAATAAGAGCTGGCAAGGTGATGTGGCTACAACAAAAAGTGAATGCAATTTCATAAGATTATGTGTTCTACCTTTTTGTGCTTTAGTCTGACTCCCCATGTAGAACATTGCATACATTTCTGGGATGCATACTTGTTTTGAAAACTAACAGTAGGAATAGTGTAAAAATGATATTAATTACAGAGAGGTTATGGGTTTCCTTTCAATGAATGAATTCAGCCAGGAGTTGGACAACACATTTGTTTGGAATGCTTTAATTTGGTTTCCTGCTTGAGCAGGGGTGGGACTTCATAGAGCAGGGGTCTGCAACCTTGACAACTTTAAAACTTGTGGACTTCAGTTCCCAGAATTCTGGGAGCTGAAGTCCTCAAGTCTTAAAGTTGTCAAGGTTGCAGACCCCTGTCATAGACCGCATCTACATGGAGGGAAGTGTGTAGTGGGGTGCCCCAGGGCTCTGTTCTGGGCCCAGTGCTCTTCAACATCTTTATCAACGATTTGGACGAGGGGATAGATGGGGAACTCATCAAATTTGCAGATGACACCAAGCTGGCAGGAATAGCAAACACTCCAGAAGACAGGCTTAAGATACAGAAGGATCTGGACAGACTTGAACACTGGGTGCTATCTAACAAAATGAAATTCAGTGGTGAAAAAAGTAAGGTTCTACATTTAGGCAAGAAAAAGCAAATGCACAGCTATAGTATAGGGGGTGCCTTGCTCAATAGTAGTAACTGTGAGAGGGACCTTGGAGTCCTAGTGGACAATCACCTAAATATGAGCCAGAAGTGTGCTGCAGCTGCCAAAAAGGCCAACACAGTGCTAGGCTGCATTAACAGAGGCATAGGATCAAGATCACGTGAAGTGTTAATACCACTTTACAATGCCTTGGTAAGGCCACCACGATGTAAAAAAGATGTGGAGACTCTAGAAAGAGTACAGAGAAGAGCAACAAAGATGATTATGGGACTGGAGGCTAACGCATATAAGGAACGGCTGCTGGAATTGGGTATGTCTAGTTTAATGAAGAGAAGGACGAGGGGGGACATGATAGCAGTGTTCCAATATCTCAGGGGCTGCCACAAAGAAGAGGGAGTCAAGCTATTTTCCAAAGCGCCTGAAGGCAAGACAAGAAGCAACGGGTGGAAACTAAGCAAGGAGAGAAGCAACCTAGAACTAAAGAGAAACTTCCTGACAGTTAGAACAATTAACCAGTGGAACAACCTGCCTCCAGAAGCGGTGAATGCTCCAACACTGGAGGTTTTTAAGAAGAGACTGGACAGTCATTTGTCCGAAATGGTATAGGGTTTCCTACCTGAGCAGGGGGTTGGACTAGATGACCTCCAAGGTCCCTTCCAACTTTACTATTATTATTATTACTAAATATTCTCTTCCCAAAGTAAACTTCTATGAAACGAAGACAGGATTCTTTCAGTGTGACCTGGGAGAGACCACAGAAAGATTTTGAATGTATACCCAAGGAACAGATATGAATATGCTATCCATCCATAAAATTTGCTGCAGCCAGCTGTGAGTCAAGTTGACCTCTGTCAAAGTGAATCAACAAAGATCACAATTAGTAATTCTTTTTTTAATCAGAGTTAAAAAGAGCCTGTGCAAAACCAGGAAAGGTTATAGTGAGATTGTGATTCAGTAATCAGAATAAATTGAACCCAAAAGAGAAAATGCCTGGCTATAATTGAAGTCTAAAAGGCAATAACTTGACAGTCTTATTTTGTCTTCACAAACGTCTTTGACAAATCTTAGCAATGTAAATAGGAAAAAAGGCTGCCTGTTGGACAAGACAGATTATAATACTATTTTTAGCCTAGCCTAGCAGGTGCACTCAGAGATCATAATATACAATTTTTATACTTGTGTCTTCTGGTAGCAGTACAAAGACATAGAAGCAGACTTTTTCTTAAGAATGTGGAGCTTCAAAAACAAAACAAACTAACCCAATGGCATCCAAATTAAAATGGAGAGAATTTAATTTGAACAGTTTAGAAATGCAATGCCAAAGGGGAAACATGTAGTGTTATATAAATATCTATAGAACTGTCATATGATAGAGTAGAAAAGATGATATTTACATATCACTGCAAGATAGAGGAAAATGACCTTATAGTTAAAACAGCACAAATTATACTCCAGTACAGGAAAAATTTGCACCAAAATTTTGGTTGAATTGAAGAGCTTGCCTTAGGGTGATAATATTTTTTAAATATCTTCAATTTGTATTTTTTTTCCCTGCAAGGTGTATGTGATAGATCAGTGATAGTGAACCTTTAAGAGACCGAGTGCCCAAAAACTGGCCCCGCCCCCACTCCACTCCCTGCCCTGCCCCCACTCTGCCCCCCATCCCCCGCCCCGCCTGGCCACAGGACCATTCACCACCTCCAGGACCCGCCGCAGATCGCCCAGGCAGCCCAGCAACGCCATGGCAGCCACACCCTCTGCCCGTGCCCTGCAGCATCAAGTGCACGATGGGGTGTGAGGGCAGAGTCTTGTCTATGCTGCCTGGCTGCCATGTCCTTGGATGCACTACTCTGTGTGGGCCACGCTCGAGGGCGACTCTCCTTCAGGGGGGCTGCTGGAGAGGAGGGGGTCATGGGGAGAGGCAAGGCTGTGGCAATGGCACGTGTGCACACAGAGAGGGCTCCGAGTGCCACCTCTGGCACCCGTGCCATAGGTTTGTCACCACTGTGATAGATGTTTTATATCATATCAGACAATACAATATATTTTTTATACAGCATGCTCTTTCCATATTTTATTCTGGAAGGCGAAATTCTGGTAAAATAATAATAAAAAAAGAGTTCCTAGGAGCCTCCTCCTCCTCCTCCATCATTAATTAACAATGTGGGAACTCAGCTGCTGCTGCCAGACTAATGACATATTTTTTGTTCAGTGAAAGGCTCTACCACTACCTCCACCTTCCAGAGGCTGTGCATAAAACAAAACATGGCTGCATCTAGGGTCTCCTACTGGGTACACGTGGGAGAATTTAGCAAGCAGAGAGATGGTTGCATGTTACTCATATGCACCACAATTTCTTTGTATATATAAAATCAACATGTTGTAACTGAAGATGCAGGGGATGTTATTTCTTCTGTGAGAAAATATTTAAACATACAGTATAGCTGCCTGATTGCAGAGTAAAGAACTATAGAGAAAGGCTGCTGAATAATTCACACAAACTATAAATAAACCCTGCTGGAAGAGCAAGTGGAGGCGATGGCTAGAATGGTCTTAGCAACACTCCAGGTTGCATACCATCAGTGCCTATTCATGAATTGGAAAACTATGTTGCCTGTTGCAATTCAGTCTACATGGGCTGCTTTGGAAGATGGTTCAGAAGCTATACTTGGTCCAGAATGCTGTGGCAGAAGTAGTAATGAGCTCAAAGTGATTTCCCCATGTGACATGTTTACTTCAGGAGCTGTATTGACTCCTGGGTGCAATTCAAGGTGCTTTTTTTTACCTTTACAATCCTACATGGTTAATGCCTACTCTGAGTGGAATCCTATCTTGCGAAATCTGGGAGGGAGGGCTTGTTGTTAACCCTGGTCCCTAGGGAGTGCCACCACTTGATACCACATGAATGAGTCCCTCTTCTGGAATGACATATTCTCAGAGAAAAAGGTGGGCCCGTTCTTGCTAATGTCTTGGAATATGATTAACAATTGCTTCTTTTGAAGACCTTTGGAAACTATGTGATATTTATTGTTTATGAAGAAATGACTGATAGCATCATTATATGATTCTGTAGTGTTATGTTATTGCATTGTATTATGTATTTAATCTTATGATTTTTTTGGATGGGTGTAAGTCACTTCAGAGTCATTTTTTATTGAACAGCATATGGATAGGATGAGAAGGAATAGTTTTAGAAATCTGAGCAGTATCAAAACAAGGAAATAAAATATGGATATATTAAAACAGCTGTAAAGTATTGTTGAGAATGAACACACAAAAATAATCTACAAGAACCTGTAAGCTCTTGACTAATTTTAAATATCTTTATCATGGAAAACTTTTACATGAAATGTAAAAGTAATACTGAATACAGTACATACAAATATTCTAACATTATAAGAAAGAGTAGTATGTGATAATATATTAATGTATTATCTCATGATATATTAAATGTTAGAATACTTCATGTTAATCATGTTAAGAATGATTAAAGCTATAATCCAGAGGTTCCTGGGACATTTCCCACACTCCAAATAGAGCTAATTCCCTTGTTAAACTCCTTTTCTGGGATCTGTCCAGGGTACTGAAGAATATGCTGATGATAGTTGTTCTGTGACTATTTCTTAACTGAATTGCTAAATGGATTTTTCTTCTTGATCTTTCTATTTGGCCTTGATCCCTCATTTATACTTGCTAGTGATTTAAGGTGGATTTCAAAAACTGGAGAGGGGATGGAAGAAGTCAGGGTGGGATGACCTCCAGAATAGTAATCCCAGGTTGACCTATACAGGTAGCTCTCGACTTGCAACATTTTGTTTTTTGACCATTCAAAGTTACAACAGCACTGAAAAATGTGACTTATGACCATTTTTCACAGTTATGACCTTTGCAGCATCCCCATGGCCATGTAATCAAAATTCAGATGCTTGGCAACTGATTCATATTTATGACTGTTGCTGTATCCGAAGGTCAGGTGATCACCTTTTGCAACCTTCTGACAAGCAAAGTTGATGGGGAAGCTAGAGTCACTTAACAAGTGAGTTACTAACTTATCAACTGTAGTGATTCACTTAACAACTGTGGCAAGAAAGGTCATAAAATGGGGCAAAACTCACTTAACAAATGTCTTACTTAACAACAGAAATTTTGGGCTCAGTTGTCATCACAAGTCGAGGACTACCTGTACAAACAAACACACACTATCAACAACAACATGTACAGAATTCATAAAATAAAATATTCTTTAGAAACCACTTGTTCATTAAAAAAACACAAGGAAATAAAGGGAGACATGTGCAGACCAATTACATTGTCCTCTTCTTCCTTCCTAGTTTCTAGCAGGATCCTACAACTGAGTAGTCATGACAGATGGAATTTCAAATTTCATTCAAATGTTTGTGTGATAACGCAAAGGTAATGTCCAAGTGGGTGGTTTCAAAGGAATGCAGTGTCTGATGCAGCTCAGATATAATCTGAATTAATGATATCTGCATCATCTTGAAAATGGAATCTATTTGGATTGGATTATTTCTATAATCACCAGAGCTACAAGTTCAGGATGAATGCAAGATCACTGACACTTCGTTGCCCTTTAACTCCTTCCTAGCCAGCTGTGGGGATTGTGATGGAGAAATTGAATCTGTTATTCACTTGTTCAGACGCATTAAAAAAAATTAAATCAAAAGAGGATTACTTTTTCTCATGTATATTTCTCTGGTTTTAGTGCCCCTCCCAGCCAGTTCAATTTTATCTCCAATTTTTATCATGCAGAGGATTTGATGTACTTTTAGACAGAGTGAAGCAGCAAGCAGGTACATATTTTAAAAACAATGAATTTTCACATGGTGTAAAGCCAACAATGGGTTCCATATTGCACAATGATTTTTTAAATTTGACCTATACTTGAGTTTTTCCAGAACACTTATTGGATGCTGAAATGAAATATCAATTTTTTTGTAGCACAATAGTCTTATTTAGGGTGATGAGATCTTGGATAATGTAGGATTTTCCCCCTAAAAAAAGCAAAGAGAACATCCTAGGGGAAGATTTCCCCCCCCCTCCCCAGTATGTATCCATTGTGTACTCATTTGCAGTAAAGTCTCTTAACATTATTTAGATTTCAGCTCAGATAAATTGCACCTTTTTTTTTTTTTGCAAAATCCTGCTGATCAAAGAATATCCCCCTTTTCCCTAAGATTAGGAAATCTTGACAGCATGCTATCTTTTTCTTCCTCTCTCTTTCTCTTTCCTCCTCCGTGTCTTTCTTAATTATTAAATCCTGATACTGGTGAAAACCTGGAATGTTCGCCCAATAATAAAATGCTGTAATTCTTAATAGCAGAGGGACCTGTGTTATTCCTAAGGGTGCTGCAAGGCAAAACTTTAAGTTTCCAATAAAGGAAAACACATATACGTACAGATAAATACCAATCCCACCATTCTGTTTTGCAACACTATAATTTAAAACACTAATGCAAAAATATTAATAAAATCAGTACCTTATATATAAAACAACTTCACTTAAGATAAAATTTGAATAACTTTCCTCAGCATCAGTTTCTGAAATAACCAAGGTAGAACCATTCTTGTTTTGGGGACAGAAGACAAGGTCCCACAAAGAATTCCTCTTCTTTGACCTCTTCCATTACACCTTAAATAGGTCACTTCAGAGGCATTTTTGGTTAGGTCTGGATGGCTGAACAGAGCCTATGTGTGAAAAGAGGTCTCACAGATCTTCAGGATATGCATTATAGAGGTCTTTATAGATAACAATCAGCTATTTGAATTGCTGAGATAAACATACTGGCAACCACGGTAACCTCTGCAATGGTTGTATTATAAGGCAATAACAATGAATCCAAGATAACTCCAAGTTGGAAATTTTTCTCCACTAGAAAGTATTACCCACTCTAGAGACAAAGTTGGTCTAGTTCCATGATAACTTGCTTGAGTAGAGACAAAATATACCCTGCATTCTTCTAGACAAATTGTCCGACAAAGATCAATAATAACATGCATTGCCACACCTCAAAAATCCACTCATACCTGAAAGCTTATGAAACCTCACCAACATTCTGGCATGAGATTTCTTTGAAATCTAGCAAGAATCAGTCATTTTTACATTTGTTTTAGTTTGCCACTTAGTACATTGCATGAGATCATGCAATTGTTCCCAGAGTTGGAAAAAGTTGCCATTTGTTTTCACTCTGGCCTGCTGTATGCTTTATTGATTGTTTCTTGTGGGTGCACAAAACAAAACAGGACCTCATGATATACCATTTCTGGACTTTAGCAAGAGAGGAAAAAAAATGGGTTGTTAGAGCTTAGGTTTGAAACTGCAGTTAACCCTATTTTGTTGCATTCATTTCCATCTGGAGATCCTGTCTTCCCAGATAAGATTCATGGGAATGTTTCATTCTATCTTTTCAGCGTGAGCAAAAGTATCTGGACTGCAGGTCTCAATCCAAAGTATATATCAAATATATCTCATTTTTATTTTAAATAGTGTTTATAACAGATGCTTTTTCTAAGTACATAAGTTGGTTAATACAACATCCATCATAGTGTACTGACAATGAGTAAGGTTGCTTTTAAAATACATTATTTAATTATCATGAATTTTTACTACTATAGTATTGTCATAAAAAAAGTAGTCCCACCAAAGTTTTTGCCTTGAAGCTGAATTATACCTATCATGCACTCTCCTTAAACTAGCTAATTAAAATTTACTTCTTAAAACAAGTTGTATAATGAAACATTCAACAAATGATGTCATAAAATGAAATCTGCAAAATGAACATGTATTTTACAAAATTTCCAGTCAATGCTAATCTCCAATCACTGCTTCAAGAACAGTTCTATTCTTAATCATTCAAAAAAGAGTCATATTAGTTTACGGAACCTTATTCTGGATTAATGGACGTAGGATTGTAAGCTAGATGTTTTTTTTTAAAGTGATTACTTAGTTATTTCTAGTGATCACTCACTCCATCCTCAATATAAATATTGTTTTACATATGTCAGTTTTTGATTAAAGAACAAAAATATATATTGTATATTTGTTAAACTGCTTATGATACAAAGTTTAGGCATATTCAAATTATGTCGCTTTTTTCTCTTTGTTTTTATTGATTTTTCTAACATTTTTACTGATCATCCTCCAAAGTGATTACATATAACTAAGAAGTAATCTATAAATAATTATATTTCTGGCGCCCCCTAAAATATGATGTACATTGCTAATGCTATATAAATAATGCACAATAATAACATAGTAATTACTTATCAGTGCATTGTTTTTCTAAGCATTCCCTTAGCTATTTTTATTATCATATTGTATTATTATGAAGGAAATCACTGAAAAGACTGTCAGCATTGTTTTTCTTGCCTGCGGGATGTTGGGATCTGAACATTTTTTCATTTGAATATTCACCACTGCACTGAAAGATAGTGCATAACAATACTATACATCAAAAACATCTCAGAAACAACCAAAAGATTATTACAACCACACAGGATCCTTAGCACACAAACCAACTAAAGTTCTCCAAAGAGTCTTAAGTAACTCAAAAAACTAAGTAGCCCAAAAATTAAAAACAAGAGTCATCTACAACATACAATGTAAGGACTGTAACAGCCACTATGAGAACAGGCAGAAGACTTGTAGAGTGTAACTAGCAGTCAGAAGACAGAATGAAAACTCCTTAATCTCACAACACATGGACAGAGTCAATCAGTTTCAACTGGGAAATTAACTATCCTTCACAAGCTAAATCCAAAAACACTAGTGAATTCCTGGAAGTTTGGCATTCAGACAAATTAGCCATCAATTGACAGAGAAAGAAATATCCTTTGCACACTATTCGAAACAGACAACAAAAAAGCTAAGAAGGAAGCAAAAAGACCATAACACAGACATGTCAAGGCCTGTAGGCAGATCCGGTCCATGATTGGCCAATATTTGACCCACGGGGATACCCAGAGACAGCGAGGGACTGGCCCATGCTGCCCTGGCCCCAGCTCCAGACAGCTGGTGGACCCCAAGGCGCATGCACAGGAGGCAGTGAATGTACAGAGGCTGATGGCATCTGGCAGCAGGGGCTGTGTAGCCTGCTATGAATACTGGGCCAGTCCTCCAGCAGCAGTGCTGCGGCAGCACCAGCAGCACGTGTATGATGTTTCTGACAGATGAAACTCTTTAAAAGAACTTTAAGGCATTGTTTGCCTTAAAGAATCTTTTATTCGAGAAACAAAGCATTGGCACTACATAGTTAAAGCCAAAAACTGAATTGCCCTCCCCTGCACAAAGTAGCAAATCACAATTCTGTCCTCCAATTAACAGTCATAAATCACATTCCCAAATTAGTGCTCCCCAGCTCTCTAGCCCACCACATCCTTATCAGCTCTGGGCACAATAACCTTGATTCCCATAGCTGAGTTATTGTTGTTATGACTAACTGGATTCTCATCCACATCCCCCTCCCAGCATCATCTAACTCTAAAAGTGAAAGAGAAAAGATGGCTATATTTCCATTTGTTGTCAAAGCAAGAACATCCAATGTTGACAATGTGGAGTCAGGTGGCCACGTGATGTGGACCACCGGACATGCCTACTCTGTCCCATCGCTTTTTGGTTGGACAGCAGGTTGCCACTGGTCATCTTCTCTGCCCCCTCGAAGGTCTTGCCCTTGGCCCATGGGTGGAGTGCATTCCCCTTGTGCACCTCAGTACCTGCCACAGCTGCCAGATGCTCACGTAGATCCATTAGGCCACTGCCCAGAGCTGCAGGCTTGCCCAGCATGAAGGAGGCGAAGCCCTGGGTAAAGGTGGTAGAGTACACCCAGCGCCACCAGGCAAAAGTCCATCCCAAGCAGGAAAGCCAGATCCCCATCAGCGTCATGGCTGCCCAGGCCCAGCAGAGATGGGGGGAGGCACGCAATGGGGGGCCATGGCACCGATGGGGATCTGGCTTTCCCCACTTGGAGTGGCCTTTTGCTTGCTGTCCCTGGGCATGCTCTACCACCTCTATTTGAGCTTGCGAGCCAGCCATTTCACTGTGCTGGGCAGGCCAGGTGCTTGGACGGCGGCAGCGGACTAATGGACCTGCACAAGCTTCTGGCAGCACCAGCCAGAGGTGGGGCCAAGGTGCGTTGGGTGCGTGAAGGAAGCAGGGTCCACGCATGGGCCAAAGGCAAGATCTGCAAGGGGGCCAAAGAGATGAACAGCTGCGACCTGCTCTCCAACCACAAGCAAAAACAGATGGGACGGAGTAGGCATGTCTGGAGGTCTGCATCACGCGCCTCCCCCTCCCCTACTTGGCCTGCTGCTGGAGGGTTGGCCTGGTATTTGCAATGGCCTGAGGACCCCAGAGTGCACCAGTCGAAGGGCCAGCAGGCTATGCGCTGACTGGCCTCTGTGTGCAGGGGCCAATGGTGTCAGGCAGCAGCCGCCCCGGCCCCTGCCTCACCTTACCTTGCCTTGCCCCATGGCAATGTCATCCCCGTCCTACTCCCTGCCTCACCTCACCTTGCAGGACGAGCCTCCTGCTCACCACCCCACCTGCCAGAGACCCCCTGGATCTCTCCCAACCCTGCCCGGCCCACACAGGCATCCCCCATGAGCAACATCAAGATGGCCATGCCCACCCCAGCCACACCCACCCAGTTGCCGTGACCACACCGCAGCCATGCCCACCCAATGGGCCACGCCCACTCAACCCCCCTGAGGGCATCACAATGCTGATGCGGCCCTCAATGAAATTGAGTTTGACACCCCTGCCATAACAATCAAGCAGAAAACAATACCCTAATCAAGGAAACGTCAAGAAGACAATCAGACCCCCACAAACATTGGCAGAGCAAGGCCTGCATATAAAGAGGGAGCAAACCCCACACTCAGTAGCTCTGATGGTGTTATCTAGTCAAGTAATAAAACTTTTGCAAGCAAACAACCAGACTCAGAGAGCACCAAGTTCTCTACAGTTAAATTGATTACTTGTGTTTATATTCCCCTCCCAAAATTGAGTTCTTTGGCTAGTTATTAAAATATTTTAAATTGTAAAAACAAAAAATGTGACCATGTAACTAAAACACAAAATAAAATAATAAGAAAGGAAGCAAGAAGCAAATAAAGATATATAAAACTCAGTTTAATTCAGACCAAGATATGGTTTAAACTGTAGAAGCAACACATGCCAAGAATCTTTCTTTAGCTTTCATTATATAATTTCCCATAATATTTTTCCTTGTAGTATGAAATGGCCAATGCTGCATTTTCAAAAGGAAAGGCAGAAGGTGCTCTTAATTCTAATAAATCAAAAGAAAAGTTAGTTTCCAGAGTTGATAATTGAACGGTGTTTTCAAGAATTAATTGGGGATGCTGCCGGAATAATGGAAGCAGCATTTCAGCCTGCAGTTTGCAACTCTTCCTTCTCTGCATCAGTGCTTAGTTCTGCAGAAGCCTCTCAGCCTGGCTGCATTTGACAATTAATGCACTAGCCTCATATGTAAAAAATGTTCCACTTTTGCTTTCCGTTGTTGGAGCAGCAAATATTTACATTGTCATAAAGAAAACAACGTCAGTAATATCAGAGTTTTTCTACTGTGCCTTTAAATCTATAGGGATTTCGGTTCCTTTCTTTCAGGAAATATATGCATTATATCTTTACCCATACAACTCATGTCTTCAACACTAACTTGCTAATTTAAAAAGAGAAAATCATGCAGTGAAGAGGGACTGCTGTGACCAATTTATCATTAAAAGCGACTGAGCAAGAAGTGTGGGACATTCATTAGTTTTTCTTTGGCATGGGATATGTTCAGATACAGATGCTATCTATCCGCTGGAATTCATGTGCCATATTTCCAGATAAGTAAGTATAGTATCACTGCATTACTTAAAATTAATCAATTTAAAAATTAAATTCCTGGACAATTGCAAATATGCTGCCCAATTAATGGGGCAATTTTTTTTTTCAAAAATAAATTCAGGATTCCTAATAAATGTTCCACATTCCTATACTAAGATCAATAAGATCTTATTAATTCATACTACCATGTAGTCAACAAATAACCTGCTCTCAACAGCTCCCAGAACTGTTTCTGAAACTGTCAGAAGAGAAGGGATTTTATAGGCTGATTCTGCCTTTTTTTAAAAATTATTTCCATTAAGGTTTTTGCCTCTCCTATCAGAATAAGCAGAAGTAAGAAAACATGGTTGCAGATGCACAAACGTTGTGTGTGATTGCAAATGACTGTAGCTTCTCTCTTCTAATAGTTTCCCATCCCATCTTGATCCTACTTAGGTTTCCTTGAATTTTTTCTCCCTGCATCTAAACAATATTGTTTAGCCACACTGAAGCCAAATGTTCCCCTGAAAGAAGAAAGTAAAGTTGGTGGAGGTAGAAATCTTTCGTGATCCTCTTTTTCAATGGAGATGCAGCTTGTCCATATTACACAGAAAAGCCTGATGCTAATGCATCAGCCTCTGGTATGTTTTTAAGATTTGCATCCATTAAGGAAAACCAGAATAATGTATTTGTATGAAAGTAGAACTGCATATTTAATTAAGTTCAAAACACACTGCATTTGCTTTTTCTTTTTTGATGATAAATTCCATTTGCCTTTTATTATAGTGCATCGATTCCCTAAAACTTGAAAAAAAAACACTGTGGCTACAATTAGTTAACACAATATCCACACTGCAAGTTTGTCCTCTATCTCATACAAGCATATTTCTTGGTACCTGTTCAGAAATAGAACAGCCTCCTGCATGAATGTCATTCATCAACAGCTTACTACCCATAGGAATATTAAGCAGTGGGAAATGTTATTTTCAGTCTGAATATCAAGAATCTTAAGCCAATTTATTTTCAAAATCTATTTCTAAGACTTTATTCATACTTGGAAATGTCAGCTCAGAGGTTGGATGGGAATAGAAGGAAACCATTTCCTCTTCTATAGAATTGAAACAGATGGAAAGTAGGCTATGTTAATTTATAGCAGCCAAAATGCCTTTCTGGAACTACTGTAGAGCAGTCTTTTGCATATATAAACCCACTGTGTCCTTTTGTGGAAGTTCCTGGGAAAACGCTGCCTTACAGTAAAAGTTGAATTATTGTGTATTACTCTTCTGGAGGTTATGGAACCTTCTCTATCACAGTGTATTTGCTTTTAATACTTCATAAATCATTGCAACATGTTATATTGCAGAACTTTACAATCTGATCTTAATTTATAAATCAGTGCAGTGACCCAACACTTAAATCTTTACATATGATCAATCAAAATGCCTATAATCTGATGCAATGCTGTCTTTCTTTCTTTCTTTCTTTCTTTCTTTCTTTCTTTCTTTCTTTCTTTCTTTCTTTCTTTCTTTCTTTCTTTCTTTCTTTCTTTCTTTCTCCTTTTCCTTCCCACCCCCCCAGTGATGCTTGGAATAATGTTTCACTGAGATGTAGCATTGCTTCAATATGCCCACTTCAATAATATTAAGTTTAAACAATGGATTTTCTGGTCTTGGATCCTTAATTTCTCTTATTTCCAAGCATGTCTATTCAACTTATCACACATGGAAGCCCTTCTTTTCATTCTGATGAGCAGGACTCCATATATCTCCCTTAACACCTTACCCTGATAGCAGAATTGGTCGTTTCCAATGGGGCTTTTTGTAGGACTGAAGAGTACTAACAATCTGCTCTTTTCACCCCCATTGTCACTGACAGGCTGCTTTACCAAGTAACATTAAAGATTTTATTTTTTAAAAAAGAGATCAGAGCAATTTAATCTTTCTGTTGTCTAAATTCATGGTAAGTCCAGGACTTGCTAAATGCATATTTCAAGGATTTCATCTTCACTTTCCCTTTAAATGGGAAAAGTATTCAGCACTGCAGTGAAATGGAACTGTTCTTGAGAGATGATTTCACTTCTTTCATTCAGTAATTTAAAGGTTTTTCACCTGGTTTTATTTTAAACCTCAGGATGAGAATTACAGAATTGGTAACTTTGATAGTTGCTGCTGCCATCTTCCAGAGACCACCCTATCTGGCATCTAATCCTTACCTTCAGTGTATGAGAGAGGTAGGCCCTTACAATGCTGGCAATAACAAATTAAAAGTAATAAACTTTAATTTTTAATTCAAATATTTTTATATTTTATATTTGTTATTGTCTTATAATGTATGGGCATGTGACTAGAGATTTCAGCCCTTCCCTTTCCCTCTTGGGAATCAATGAATCTCACAGGCAACAACAAATCATATATATACCAACACGTAGATGTCCAGTATTAAAGAAGGGAGGTTCAGCTTGATTTTAAAAAAGAAAAGAAATTGAACTGATTATGTAATGCTCCAAGTGGATCAGAAGATGGCACTGATCTACTACAAGTAGGAATTGTTATAACATTGTTTAAATATTAGATCTTTTGGAAATTACTTGAGGCATGATACAAGGCTCTCATAAAACATACAGTTGCTCTAGTTGTACAGACATCTAAAGACTGTTTATCACATTCAGCAAAGGAAATTTAAATTTAATGTAGCTTTTGCCTAAATTAGGTACCTCTTTCCAAATTATAACCTGCCCTGATAAAAATCTTCAGTTTATTTTCCTTGGATCCTGTACCACCCTCTTGGAATACTGCCAGCCTTTGATCAACCCCATGCTGGCTGGAATATTCTGGGAGTTGGAGTCCAAACATCTTAAAGTTGCTGAGATTGAGAAATCCTGACCTAGTGCATTCTCCTAAGGGACCTATAGACATGCACATCTAAAGCAGGCATCTCGGCAATTTATCAGGCATCTATCTACATGTTCAGATCATCTATTATAATAACAGGATTTTGTCAGCAAAAGGGTGAACTAGTAAACATATTTAGAACTATCTTATAACTCTAAAAATAAGATATTTTAGGGAGTTACTGTCAAAGTTTAAAGATTTGGGTAGTTGGTGAACAAAGGCATCCCTTAAAAAAGAGTGCTACTTTGGTCTTCAAGACTGGTGGGAAGAAGGAAGTCCATCTGAATGTATCCACATTATAGAAGTTGGTTGGAGGCATCTGTCTATACTGTCACACCAGCAACAGGAAGATAAAGTTTTGCATCAGGCTCAAATATCTTACAGTTGCTATGGTTACCAATTATATTACATTGCAAAGGACTGACCATTACTTTCTTCATCAGTAAGCTGGCTTGGGAATAGTAGCACAGGAAATGTCATGTAAAGGTCTTGGGTCTGTGTGTCTCTCTGTCTCTCTGTCTGTCTGTCTGTCTCTCTCTGTCTCTCTGTTGTATATTTTCTATATTTAACCAATAGAGTTTCTTCTTACATCTAGGTATATAAGGAAAAGGAGATATTTCTTCTTATATCTAGGTATATAAGGAAAAGGAGATATTTCAAGAGACATGTGGTAAACAATATGAGATCTGGTTAAGAGTGCTAAACAATTTGATAATGCTTAGCAATATAATTCAAATGTCCCTTTGCTTCTGATTAAGTAGTGAGTAGAGTAACTGTTTGTTAATATCATGAAGTACCAATTCAGACATGCTTTTCAATAGAACTGTCAAGTAATGATAGGTAACAGTGCTGTGAAATAGTTCAGATTTGATTGCAGAAATTTGCTTCGCAATGTGCAGGGATATAGACCTCTCCACCTGGTTAAAGCAACTGCATCTATTTTCAAGCTAGTACCTTTTGGGATTGGATCTGAATCATTGCATTAATAGATGTGACCCATCCCCATTTACTGTCCAACCTCTATACCCTTGGCTTGCTCCAAAACCACCTGAGAATACTCACTGTTTGTTTATTTAATTTATATTGTGCCTTAATTTATATTGTGCAGTTAACATTAAAAATGGAATATAAAAGATTAAAATATATTAAAATTAAAACTAAAATAAACGATCCATTAGATATATGACAAAAGAGAGACATCTTTATAGTTGTCACAAATTTTGATTGTTTAAGATTGCAACCCTGAGTAGGTCAAGTTATATATAGATAAATTAATAGACCTTACCCCATGGATAACCCAGCACAGTATGCCTGACTACTTGAAAGTTCAAAGACCTTCAATTGTACAAAGGAGTTAAACTTTTTTTTTTTAAGAAAATCTTCACAGAAGATTACAATTGGGTCAGTTGCAGTCTATTTCCTTGCAAAATTCAAACTGGCTTCTCCTTTTTCAGAGTCAATCTCTTTATAGTTGTTATACAGCCATTATAAGACATGGCACATAAGCAAAGGAAAACAGAGGAATACAAAATTGTATGCTGTGAAAACTTGATGTCCTAGTGAAGGAATTAAGATTTGGTTCAGGAGATTTTATAAAAATAAGGTTTCTTCTTCCACTTGGTTCTAAATAATCATGCACACATAAGGAGTTAAATTGTTCAAGAATTATACGCTGCAGATTTCTTTGCACAACACACTGGAAAAGCTAATTAATAATATCCAGAAAATAGGATGATGTAATAGCTGCTCTGCCAATAATTATATCTTGTAAACAGATAACGTCTAGCTCTTTAGAGGAACTATGACTTCCAACAGCCTCAGTGTTCTGACCCGGCTACCCAACACAACAGATGCACCAATAAATCTCCAACGTTCCTTTTATTCAGGAACACCAGCAGTTTCACACAAGTCTGTTCAAGTCTTTAGTTGCCTCCAAACAACAGAGCTCGCTCCCCTTTCCCCTGCAGGGGTCTCCCAAAACCCAGAGTTAATCTCAGTCTCTCACCATGCTTGCAGCAAGAGTCCTTCAGGCAAGCTGGCTCTATTCCAACATAAGACACACGCACACACTCAGAAGGCGCTCTGACTCCCAGTGCCACAGGATCTGAGGAAAACTCTGGCAAGTTTCCAAACAAGAGTCAGGAGTTCCAACTAGAAGTGGCTAACTGGCAGGGAGACGAATAGTTGTCTGTCACACCTATTCATCTCCGCCCCTGCCTTTTATCCACAGCTGAGGGTGGGGCTCTGTTAGCAGTGGTGACTCTTCTGCCCTGAAGACTGGGCCATAGCCTCTCGCTGTTCTCCTCTCCTCAGCCTCCGCCGCACCCACGCATCAATCAATGGCTCCACGTGATCCTCCTCTCCTGAATCACTTGCCTCAAGGCATGGAGGTCTCAGCCTTTCCATCTGGGGGCTGGCCTCTGTCCCTGGCTGCAACAGCTCAATTCCTTTGTCCCCTTCAGAGCTTTCAGATGGCCCTGACGCTGGGCCCAATGCCTACTCCTGTGCTTCCTCCTCTGAGTTGGCCGCGGAGTTCTCCGGTGGTCGACAGGCCACAACACTCAGCTAGTACCACAGTCAATAATGAGGGATGCTGGGAAATACAGTCCAGCAACATTTGGAGAGCCTCCTATTCTGTACTAAGTTATGTGTAACTCAATAAAGACCAATTTGGGAAAATTGATATTGTATAGATTTTGACTGTCCAATGCTATCTGCATCTATATTTACTCAGATATAAGGCCCAAGGAGCTCAGTTGACTCTACATTCTAATTAGCATACCTAAGACTTCAGTGTTGTATTGCTGTTGGTTATCAGTTATCCTTTGTTTTCTTGGTCACAAAAATTATCATTATCAGCAAGAATATATACCTTTCGTATAAATCTGTCTGAAGATTCATCCATCATTTTTTTCTACAACCATCCATCTCTATATCAGACTGTATTTTACCCATCTCACTTGTGGGGTGAGGATGACATCCATCAATTCTTTACACTGAAATCTCTATATAATTATCACAAAGAATATCAGACTAGTAAACAGGGGAAAGAAAAGTCATGTGTTATTAAAAATGTCTTGAGATTTGGATTCTATAAAGGACAGAAAATGTATTATGGTATCAGAACAAATATAGTAAAGCCAACATTTTCTTTAAAACGTGCCAGATTTGCACCAGTTGCAGTAAAATAGATGATGCTCATTTTTAGATACTGTTGCAATATTCCAAATATATACACTCAACAGAATCAATTGAACAGCATAAAGCAATGACACAAATAGGAATTATGTGGGGTTTTTATAAAGGCACAAAAGACAGGCTAATTTGTAATTATCATTTTCAAACAATATGGAATCATAGGGTCATGATTCTGTATAGTCTAGATTCAATTCATTGTTCTAAAACTGAATCATAATATTGAAAAAAGCAAATTGTATAATTTTAATAAAAACTGAATTTTCTCTCTAGGTAGGCATATACATATAATGAATTGGAAATAATGTAGGCATCTGAAAATTTAGCCCTTAGTAGGTCCCCCCCATTTTCCCCATTATTTCTTAAAACTCCTTCCTTCCTTCCTTCCTTCCTTCCTTCCTTCCTTCCTTCCTTCCTTCCTTCCTTCCTTCCTTCCTTCCTTTCTCCCTCCCTCCCTCCCTCCCTCCCTCCCTCTAGGTCATTTAGTATAAGGTTTTATTTTATTGTGTTTTCTCTGTAACATAGAATTTTTGCATATATATTTTTTAAAATACAAGACAATTCTATATAAAAGTATATAACATATATATCTGGGGTCCCCAGTCCCGGCTTACTACTGGGCTGTGGTGGAAGCAGTGGGCAAGTATGCACATGCATGCACAACTCCATTTGTATGTGCAGCAGGCAAGTACACCACAGAGCTCCATTTGTGCGAGCAGTGTGCATATGTGTCCGCTGCTTGCACAAATGGAACTACTTACGTGCTCACTCTCTGCTTGCACGGAACCATTCCCCCCCCCACTAAGCCGGAAAGGTTGGAGACTGTTGATATGTATAATACTTTATACTTTATATATAAAATACAAAACACTAAGTCTTTTTAAAAGAAACATTAATAGTGATGTAATTTATGTTTAATATTTAAACAAAATACATGGAATCACCTAGTTGGTGGGGTAGTTATTGAAGCCATGAATTGTGCGAGATCACTATCAAGCTTCTGTCTAAACACCTTCAGTAAATCCCCTCTCTAGATAATTACTTATACTGCCAAGCTTTTCATATCATTCAGAACTTTCTGCTGGAGCCTGGATTATTTTATTGTTCCGCACTGGAATGAGACAGAATATGTTTTGGCCTCCTGGAACATGTAGTATCCTTGTGTATGTACACTTCTAATTGCAAAAATCAACACTAGCTACAGGAAAGGGAAGAAACATTAGCAAATAGAGAGCCAACAATCCACTCAGGAATGCAATCCCTTTTATTGCTACATCACCTTCATCATCCCAGATATAAGAGGAAATAAACTATTATTCTCCAAATGTGTCAGAGCTTCATGCCTATAGAATTTTGCGATAAAGTTATTTCAGAACTACGTCTGTTTTTAGAGTTCTACTGCCAAAGGTTTAATTTTAAGGTTTAATATTTTGGTACTAAGATATATGTCTTTGTATTTTAAAAGTCACATTAGAGAATGTATTACAGAATATAGACAGGCTGTCTTGAATTTATCTCTTTGGTCTCTTCTGGTATTTTTCTCCCTTTCTTGGTATTTTTTTTTCTTTTTAACAATTTGCTTTTTTTCCTGACTTAACAGCCTTGCTGTCTTGAAAAATGTAGTGCATATACACAACAAACAAAGATGCACATACTGAATATTACAACATTCCAATCAAATTTGATTTTAAGAGAAATTTTATTATTTCTAATTTAAATGTATTACTTAGCCCTTCGTTAGACTTTGAAGGATTTGGGGCAGAGAAGATGGAATGGGAAAAAGTGTTACTATAAACGAAAACAGTCTTTTTCTGATTATTTTGGGAGATGTAGACAACATTATACACATACAGGTAACTCATTAACTTTTATAAAGTATGCTATATGAAGAAAATAAGAAGAATCTAATACAATATTTTTAAGTCTTTAGAATACTATGAAAATTATTTCATAGTTTTTCAGGAAAAGCAACACAAGTTTTTAGAAAAAAATAATTTTCTTTTGTGAATTAATAGAAAACAACTTCATATTACATTTAAACCTCTACTTTAGGGATGGGAGTGTTAATAAGCCATTCCTTACATTTCATGGATTTATTATGAATTAACTGATTTGCAGTAATTGCTCCTTTTTTAAACTTGCTCATTAACCAGATGAAAGTGCATTTTTTAGCTTACAAATTAACACAGATTATTTTTAACACAGCTGTCTTTTAATTTCAACTAGTTAGTTTTTCATTAATTCTCCCATGGGTGTTTTCTAATACAAGTAATTTCCTTCTTAGCTTTTTAAAGAACAGCTAATATCAGTGAATCCCTATTATAAGGTTTATAATTTAAAAATATAATATGAAAGCAAAGAGGGTACAAGAAAGAAAAGGAAAACATGAGACTTTGTTGTTATCAGATTTCACTGGATTGCAGTGCTTGGTTTATGGGTAGAAAATCCTGTGGGAATAACAATTGAAGTAGATACTAATTAGGGCAAATTCTGGTTAGCATTTTATCTTTCCTAGAATATATTTGTAATGTAATTGTAATGTATCTTTCCTAGAATATATTTGTATGGGGATCTTATTTTTGTTAAGTTTGACAAAAGTTGGGAGGGTCCACTAATTTTTTAAAATATTTAAATATTTGCTATAACCCTTTGAAGAATACAAGTCTTTTCTGGTGCTCCTTATGTAACTCCTCCGTGGCTATATGATGATGTATGGTTGGATGGGTGGATTAAAAAAAAAGATAGAACTTTGTTTAATCATCTCACAAAGCTTATAAAACAAGTGGTAACTTCCAGCTGGCTGACTCTGGGCTGGTCACTCTTTTCCAGCCCAACTCACTTCTCAGGGCTGTTATGGAGAAAATAGGATACAGGAGCATTAGGATGCTTGTTGCCTTGAGTTATATATAAAAAGTCAGAATAAAAAAATCTAATTCTTCTGCTTCATCATCATATGATGATTTGGTCACAGTTTTGATTTGGTCAATTTCTGTACAATTTTTAAAAAGTGGCTTGGATATTTGTCATAGTAGAACATTATCTATGAAGTGGACTGTAAAACATAGTAACTTTAGTCTATTAAAGTTTTACTAAACACTGCCCATTACAATTACTCATAGTTTTTATATATATTTTAAAAGGTAGCCATCCACCCAGCCACACACATGTAAACACATAAACACCACTTCATCTATCCTTGCAAAATACAAATGGGCAATTTTTCATCTTTGCTGAATTAGTCAGAACTTACCATAATTAGCTACATCACAATATAAGAAAGTCTCATATCAACCTGCACACAATCCCAAAATTTAAATTGTGTTCTGCTAAAAACAATGTCCCTTACACTGCTAAAAAAAAAACAACTTACAGTGCAAAATGAGGATTCCTTCCCCCCCCCAACATCTTTTTAAAAATCTTTTACAACGAACATATAATTAACCTGTGGAAACCGTGGTCTCCAGATATCATTGAGACCAAGCGCTTAATAGGATTTTATAGGCAGCAGCAGTGGTGGGAGATGTGACAAGTTATCCCTGGTGGAAAGTCTAATTGAGAAATGATACAGCTTTGATCTCAGTCGGTACTCCTTCATGCTGCTGTATAATATTAGTAATAACTGTGACTCCAACACTGTCAAGAGAGTTATGCTTGATTTATATTCAAACAGGAAAGGAATTAGATTGGAGTCTTTTTTCCTTAAAAAGAAAATTCCAAATAAACAGAAGTATAACACTATAAGTCCATGACCTGTTCAATCCCTTTTGAACTGTTGACATGATTTATTCATTTCTAAGTTCGTAAATGGTGTGTGTGTGTTAGATATCATCTCCTGCAATTATATTTTTCTTCTATTTCCTGGCTAAAGCAACAGTCATTCTGAACCCATAAAGCTTATCCCAATTTAAAAAAAACCCTTACATGTTTAGCAATAGAAGCAAGAAATCCTAATCAAGTTTCAGATTCCTGCTAAATTTGGATTCCAACCATACTGCTATTGCAAAACAGAATGAATAGATTGATGAAATCTAGAAAGTTTCATTTTTTGTGTGTGCTGAAAAGGACACTGTTGACCTGAGAAGATTTTGCACAAATGCTATCAGGTCTTCTACAGATATATCAGCTGTAGAACCTGGACTTAATATAGATTGAATAAGGTATCTATATACAGTACTGAAAAGTCCTTAAAAGGGATTCAGGAAGTTTTGCAGTGGTTTAGGCACTGCAAGCTAGAAAGTGGGAGACCAGGAGTTCAAGCTCTGACTTAGTGTGAAAGCCAGCTGGGTGACTTGGACTAGTCACTCTCTCTCAGCCCAACCCACCTCACAGGATTGTTTTTGTGGGAAAAATAGAAGGAAGATGAATTGAATATATTTGCCACCTTGAGTTATGTGTAAACATAATAAAGGAGTCACTGTGGATTTTACTCCACTAGTTGTGCTGTGCTCATCTCTGTTTCAAGGCCATTGAACCAGCGCTATCTGAAGACATTTCTGCAGTCGTTTGGCCTGCATGAAGTCATGGAGTGCTGTTAGCTTCCCACTGAAGTGGTATCTATTCATCTACTCACATTTGCATCCTTTTGAACTGCTAGGTTGGCAGGAGATGTGGCAAGGATGGGAGCTCTCCAGTGGTGGGATTCAGCCAGTTCACACCACTTTGGCAGAACCGGTAGCTATTTTTTTGTTGCCAGGCCCAGAATGGACTTCCGGAAGTGGCATCACACAGAGAACCAGTTGTTCACATACAGTATTTGAATCCCACCAGTGGAGCTCACCCCATCATGTAGTTCATTTCTAGAGTGGCCCATTTTACTCTACAAAGTTACTTTTTTCCATATTCCCATAGTCCCAATGCTAATACTATACTTGAATGTAACTCATCTCTCTATGCAACTGAAGATTTTGTTTTACTAAACAAATGTGAGTCAGATATGCTGTCTGTATGCACAGAAGCTGGAGGGAGTAAAAGTCAGACAAGATAGGCAAAATATGATAACATGAGTGAGTGCTTTAATTGTTCTTATTTTATCTCCATTTTTATTACAATCTGGGATTCAGAAACTGGAAGGCCTTTCTATATCCCAGAAAGCCACTCACTCAGGGAGAGCCAGTATCTTTGAATCTCTGAATAACTAACGATACATCAGGAGGGTTTGTGTTCAGATTGGATCTATAAAAGTAGCCTTTCTTGAATTCATTTTTTCCCTACAAATTATTTCAAATCTGTTTTGATTTCATTCTGGACTGGAAAGCTGTACATCTTATTTTGAATGTAGTTAGGAAAATAGACTTGTTGTTTTCTCCTTGTGCACTCAAGTATCAATTTAAAGACTATGGACTAAGTAGGGAACATATAAGAGGGAAGAAAAAGTTGAACATAAAGACTTCATTTGATGCTTCAGAGTTGATTGTGTGTCAGCTATCATCTTTGGAAGGGATGATCTTTGGAATTCTTTGCTCATTCTTTATAGCAAATGCAGGTGAAGTCATTGACAGATTGTTGCAGTCCAGATTTCTGCATTGTTCTCTATATTCTGCAGCTTGTCTTTCTTTTTTAATAGAAGTTAATTAAAAAGCCAGCCAGTCCAGTATGGACTGGCAAAGCAGTATTGAAGGCTTTAATGGCTATTATTCTAGAAGCATTGTCCTCACTATGGCAAATGTTTACTTACAAGCAATTACAAGCAGGTTGCTGTCCACAAAGGTCTATTTGTACAATATTAATTCAACATGTCCTCCTTGCAGCTTCTGTCCATTTTATTGCTTTCTGTTAAATGTAGTTCAGGGATTAATTATTCAGTTTATGTCCCTTGCAAGATGCAGATTTAATTATAGTTTGCTTCCATTGTTTTCTCTATTTGTTTCTAATACAGCAACATATAATAGATAAGAAAGGGAAGCATGACAAGGCAAGGAAACCAGTCATTATTGAGACATACAGTAGAAGCTGAGAATTTAGCTCAACATTAATCTGGGTTGAACAGGAAGCAATAAAATAGAACTTGTAGGAAATTAACATTTAATTTGTGTATGGAGATCTTTCTTGTCCAGAAGCTGCTTAGAAGTAAATGTAACAGACATTTGTAGAAACTATAGCATTATATTATGCATGTTATGAGGAACCTCCATATCAGTTTTGTTTCTAGCAAATTGTGAAAAAGTAATAGCTTTCCTATTTTAAAGAGCTATATAATGAGAAAATAATGCTATCTCACCATGCATAGGAACTGTTATGTATGACTAGTAACACATGATCTTTATCTCTGGCACTGAGGGCTGAAGGGCAGGAGTTCCTTCTGTCACTGAGTTTATGAGGTCATCCCTATGGGCTAAGAGACCTGCAGTCATATATTATTGACTAGCAGAATGGGCTGGAAGAGTAGTTGAAGGATATTTCTATCTGCCTTTGTGGTGGGTGGATGATGAAAAATCAGATGAATTACTTGGCTGGTTGGAGATTTAAAGAAAGGATGGAACTATAAATAAGGCAAAACCAGATATAGATGCTGGGAATCAAATGCAGTACAGAGACTGTAGGTTGCCTGCCTCTGGGGTTTAGGTGAAACCCTTTTGTGTGGGTGAAAGGAGTGCCAGCTTTTACCTTATTGCATTTTACTGCAGATCCTAGTTTTTACAGTATAATCTTTTGCCTGTTTGGGGGGTCATGTTATCATATTGGGGTAGCATATACATTTGACAGTATGTGATCCACTACAGTCCATCTTAACAAGGTCTTTACCTAAACATTATAACCAAACTGGATATTGATTGATTAACTGATTATGTGCCATCAAATCACTTTCAATTCCTAGCACTTAAGTCAATTTCAATTCCTAGCAATCACATATATAGATTTAAATAGGATATAAAAATAGTAAAAGAAGATATGAGTCGACTGACTCTACCCTTTGTTGCTGTTCCTTTCCATTTCAAGTTGCAAGACGTAAAGGGAGATTCAGTTCATATGTTCTTGAATGTGGATCTTTTCAATACATGTCCAATTGCTTAACAGCATAAGGCCCCTTTCCCCCATCGAGATAAATGTTAAAAATCATTTCAGAGCTCTCTGATCAGCACAGTCAGTGCACCTTGCTCTTGTGATATTTTTATTTATTCTGCTTTGGAATGATGCTTAGGCAAGGCCAAGGGAAACAATTTAGGTTTCATTAGGTAAGCCATCCCCTGTTGGGTCATTGTTTCAGAGATATTTCCTTACCTAAACAGAAAAACAGAAAGACCACAGGTTTGCAAAAAAAAAAGTGGTGGCAGCAGGAGTGACTTCTGATTTTCTGCTGGCTTCCCCATTGAATTTCCTTGTGGGAATCTAGCAAGGAGCATAGAAAATCATCCTTCCTTTCCCTTTCCAGAAGTCAGGTACTGCAAGTAGCTGCTGCTGAGTGGGGAAGAGAGTGAGGGATTGCAAAACTGGCTGGGAAACTGTCATGGAACATTGAAAATTAAAATCACATAACTGCAGCAGCAGCCAGTGGCACTTAAACTAGCCAAAACTTCCCCAATTTCATTCTCTCTCTGGAGTTATGGGCCCCAAATTTTGGACATTGTAAGCCAATTTGAAGTACCTTGGTTGTATTTGTAGTCTTATGATGCACCATTTTTTCCAGCTAAAGGTCATAACAATGAGAATTTAAGTAGCATACGGATGTAATGCTTTTACAATTTGTCAGAGATAGCAGTGATTAAGGGTACTACTCCTTGCAGTTCTTCTACATCTTCTATATTCTTGTATATCTATATTAAATGGAATTAATCCAGTCCATGCATATGAATATATTTGGTACAATAAGACAGTTCTGCTGTCATTATGAAAAAAGAAGCCAGACCTAAGTCTATTGATGAGCCTTTACAAAAATCTTCATTTGTAGTAGCTTTATTTGGCAAGTGATTTATTCTGTCTATACTATTTATTCTGACGTTTTGGGGTGTTCAGTACTGCTGAATCTAGAGCTTCAATATTGGTGGCTAAGTTGTTACAAGAAAAAAATATTTGACATAACTTGATGGTCTACTTCTACAGGTTCAGTTTAAAAACAAATCTAAACAAAATGAAAGGCAAGCTGTAGGATGCTTTTGTTAAAATTTTCTGTTTTATTTGCAGCCACCAAGTCAATCTGGTTCAATTCTTTGATTTTAAGCAAAAACAAAAATGTTTTAAAGAGATAAATTATTCACCCCTGAAATCACCCTTACATAATCACATTAAGTGCTTCTATTATTTTTTGTTCCAGAAATATTTTTATTATTATTTTTCTCCCAATTTAAATTAGTATAAATGAGCAATTATCATGCTTGGACACCAGCTTTTCCAAAATGTAATACATTACAGAAAGGCAGGATTTGATGCAAAAGTGATTAGGGTACTGAATTTTCTATTCCTTTCATGCATGTCAGCCATCCTGATCCATTTAATTAATTCAAGTCAAGGTTGATAAATGCATCATGACCACCAGATACAAGATGTCATATTTTATACCCACGCTTCCCTTCCCTTTTTATTTTATTTACTTATTAAATTTATATGCCACCCATCTCACTATTTAAAGTGACTCTTTTTTGTGATAGTTGTACTTCCTTATCCAGACATTTTGTGAATTTGGCAGGATGTTTCTTGCCAAAATTGGAAGGAGCTTTTGTAAGAAATGTCAGTATATGTCATGGCTGCAGATCCAGAAACCACCAGAAAAAAAACCCAGAAACATGAAGGATGAAACCTTAGCTATTTATGTTTCAGAATGTCTCTAAACAGATGGGATACAATTAAATATGTATATAAATTCAATCTTCCATCCTTCCTTCCTTCTCCAGGAAAATAATAAAAACAGTGAGGGCTCCAGAGAATAATTGTACCAGAGCCAAAGGCATTCTCTATCTTAAGTGTTTTGAGGAGCTCTTAATCTCTCTCTCTATGAAAATCTAACAAACATTCTGTGGTTATCACCAGTTACTGCATGGATGGAATTCTTACCACATTTAATAAACTCAGAATGAATTTCATGTATCATATTCTGCACTTTTTCAGGCTTGAAATGAAGGGCACTCAATGTTAGATTTTGCCAGCTCTGCAGACTGATTTGATGCTACTTTGGACTACAGGACATGTGGACTGGCATCATCCATCTACAGTATACTCTTCCTCTCCTCCTTAGAGCTATAAAGCAATGCACTGAAAAGACATGGAAATAGTTACTGCAGAGCTACATGAGAGAGAGAGAGAGAGAGAGAGAGA
>NW_015386851.1:210998-242879 GCF_001527695.2 Protobothrops mucrosquamatus | reverse complement strand
ATTTGACTTCTGTCACAGATCATGGAGTGATATTTCTGAACCAATAGAGAGAAGATCTAGAAAAAATGGCAGCACTTAGCTGACTTTGTCAGATCTCAAACAGTTAAGCAGGATCAGCCATGATTAAGGCTTGGAGGGGAGACCACCATAACTGTAGGACATATTCAGAAGTTCAAAAAGTATGCCAGAAGAAGGAGTAGCAAACCATTTCTATGTTGTTATGTCAATAAAGCAATAAAATAACTGAACTTGATTCAGATATTTCATCTTATCTAGGAAGAGTGAAGGAAAGAAGGCAGGAATGATAGAGCCATTAACCAAGACTTTCTGCCAGGGGGTGAACTGCAAAGTAGCCATAATTGTACATAGGACTACACATTCATTACCTTTTGGGAATTTCTTGGAAGTGCTAACAATCATAAATGGAATGGAATGGAATGGAGTGGAGTGGAGTGGAACGGAATGGAATGGAATGGAATAGAATAGAACAGAACACTTTATTTAGCCAAGTATGATTAAGCACACAAGGAATTGTCTCCAGTGCAGAAGGTCTCAGTATAAATACAATATGGAGAAATGCAAAATGAGGAATTCTGAAACTTTTCATTCCACTCCTGACTTGCCCAATTCCCCCTTTTCTTCAGCTCATCTTCTTCCTCATTGACTGTTCAACTCTCAGCTGTTGGTTGAGTCACACAATGCAGAGATCATAATGTAATGCAAAGTGATTGACCATTTTTCCCCCATTTTTTGCAGATGACCTGCTGTATGTCAGGCATGTGGCACAGCTGTCCTGCCTCAAGCAGCATGGCAGTGGAACTGCATAGGCTTTGCCAGCTCCATCCAGAGGAGACTGCAGGCAGCTGCAAGACATTGCATGCCAGAGGACTTGGCACCGGACCTGCCGATTCCATGTGGCTTTCTGTTCTCAAGTCAGCGGCATGCTCTCTTGGCTTGAACCAGTGACATGATTTACCTTCCAATTTTCAAGGATCTTCTGTTTGCCAAACAAATAACTCCTCACAACTTCCTGCAAGCTTTCTTCAGCATGGTGTCAGGGCATCCAAGCAGTCAAATGAAAAGAGGCCACAAATCAGGAGAGACTTTACAAGCCTGTTTCATTTATTTCAATATTGTTAAAATGAGAATGCACAGGGAAATAAAGCAAAACAACAGCTCAGTTTCTTGCCTTAATGAATAAATGAAACACATCCCAGGAGGATAATTAAGTGCTTAGAAGCATGCATGTCTCCTAAATAATAATATATAAGTAAGGGAGGGGGAGAAATACACTAAAACAAATCACATGACTGTAATTAAGAAAAAGATATATATGTGTGATTACTGCAGAAAGCTACTAGCTAGGAGATGCTGTTTGAGAAAAGAAGTTCTTTCTTAGAGAATGCTTTCCAAACCATTCAGCAAATCATTTGGCTGAACATTATAATTGAGAGTTATCAGCATCCCATTTATATCCCAAGCACAAAACTGAACAGAAATTTGAATTGTAGATCAGTGTTTCTCAACCTTGGCAACTTGAAAATGTGTGGACTTCAATTCCTGAAATTTACTAGCTGGCATAGTTTCAATTCTGAGAGTTGAAGTCCCTACATCTTCAAGCTGTGAAGGCTAAGAAACACTGGGTCTAGAGCATGAAGTACAATGCATGGTACTTTAACACCAAGGTGGGCCAAGAATAGATCTGAATAGATCTCTGGGTGATTGGAGAATTTGTGACTATCAGAAATTTAATCAAAACAAACAAATATAAGTGATAAAGTGGCTGATCTCCTGACAATCAGTTCTGTCCCAGTCTCAGTGTTCCATCCTTGTGAAATTTGATTATTAGTTTATTGCCTTGCATTTCTTTGGTGGGCAGTTTTAATGTGTTGTGTTAGGATTTTCAGATAGATTTTTCAATAATTCAGATATACCTGAGTTTAATAGTACTAGTTTACATGTTACTATATTTGAGAATGGCAGGCGGAAAGCTTTAAACAAATAATTCTATCTCTGCATCACCATTTTAAACCTAGCTTCAGTTGATGGTCTCTTGGTTGTATTCTAGCAAAAAACAGAAGATTCCACAAGTCTGAAATTTATCCATGTTCATGGTTTGTGTGTTCTTATTGGAACTACACACACACACACACACACAAATAAAGGTGAAAACAGAGTGGTAATATGTGATTTTTTTAACATTTTTAAATAAGTTTTATTAATTTTTTTTAAAATTACAATCTTTAGAGCTTAGTAAACAACATGCTGTCTGGGTTCACATATTTAACATTAACTTCTTCAATATAAATCTCTTCAGTACTGCACAATCCAGTATTTTTTCCTTGATCCTCCTTTCTTCCCCATATTTTTTACATTTTTCCCTCATTAGACAATTACAATTCTTGGTACTATTAATGTATACAAAATTAGATATAGACATTTTCATCATATTTTACTAATATTATACAAATAACAATAATATCAATTCATAAGTTTTTGACAAGCCTTTTATCTTCATAAAAACATAACTAAATTGCATAGGGATATTTTCAGTTTACTCTTTTAGTACCAAGTTTGAAACCACACTCATACATATGAGTCATTTGTATTATTTGTGAGAAACATTCAAATTAGTGTGATATTAAAACTGACAATTACATTTTTTCCATGCTGGAGAATCATTTTAAGATCTAAGGAAATCACCTTTAATTCAGGCAGAAGATGAGTGGAATGGGCTAGGCAAATGAAGATGAGTTTGAACTATAAAAATTATTTAATAAGCAGAAAGATAAAGAAAACAAAAAATATTCATCAGAAGTGAACAGGTAATACATCTTCTGACTCATGTGTTCCCATCAGGCATAGGAATTAAATCTTTGTGAAATTACAAAAGGAATGTTTGCTAATACAGATTTTACCATAAAGGTAAATTCTTCAGAATCAGTGATCATCTGTTGAGTGTATGCTTGATGATAAATTCAAGCCTTGAAAGAACTGTTTGATTCCAAATGCTGCCTGGACAATTCTAGGAGCTGAAGTCCACACATCTTAGAATTGCCAAGGTTGAGAAACATTGTTGTATTGTATTTGGAACTGAAACGCTGAGAGTGGCAATCTCCAGTCCAGATACAACCCAACACACTATGCAGCCCCCAAGCACTTTTCTGCATCCCTAGGTTCTTCACAGACTACAATTGGTGGCACAAAAGTGTATTCTATAAATAAGTTTAACATGAATTAAGAGCAAAACAACAAATGCCCAATCAATGTCCACTCCTCAAAACAAGAAGAAATGATCATTTTGGCTCTGTCTTCATTTATGATGTAGTCCTGCCTTGGGTTCAAACAGAGGCTCTCACTCAAAAAATAAATATGCATAGTGGAAGCATGTTTGACTCAAAAACTTTAACTGAATATTTTAAACAGTAATTGGACTGAATAGATATTGTCTCAGGGTCTTCCACTTCTGTATTTACAATATTTATTTGATTTGATTTTGGCACTGCCTGACTCAAGAGACACTGTGTGGCTCTCAATATAAACAGAATACAAAGGCAACAATGTACGTAAAAATACAATGAGAGAAATAACACGCTGGCAGTCTGGACATTAACACAAAACAGAAAGAAAAAAACCACAATCATCTCTAATGTGACAGGTTTCATCCATCCTAACTCTTTAAGGTTTTCCTATATGCTATCATGGTAAGAGCTATTTGGATCTCAGGGACGATCTTATCACAGCAAAAATCTAACACTTTGGTGAGTTGTTAAATGCAACAAGTCTTGGACTTCCAGTTGTTGATATTTTTTGTATAAGTGATTTATTTAATGCTAATAATACATGGAGAACACAGCATAGGTTTATTTTTTACATCCTACTACAGAGTAGCTTTTAAGTTGCCCTAGAGTAACTATGTGCAAAAAAGACACACATACAAATTTATAGAGTTGTATAAAAATTAGTTTTCTATTTTAAATTTGGAGATAATTCAATCAACCTCTTCCCAACTGAATTTTCAAGTTGAAACATTGAGTTGATTTAATATGTCAAATTGAAGCAAATACTTTGCTTTCCAAACATATCCAAAGATTTAGTGGATCTTTATACATGCATAAACACTTTTATAGTAACTGATAAAATCTTCAGATTGAATCTATTTAATCTCAGGATAATTTGTGGCATGAAATTTGTACCAATCCATATTTATTCATAAATAATAGTTGCAATATATAAAGGATCATAAGACTCGGCTCTACTCAGCACCATTTAAAAGGTGATAATCATAATTTTAGAATCTTTATGTTAAAACATCCCCATTTGTCATTATAACAGTATCAAAGATTTTAGTTCCTGACATCTGGATGAAATACATCATTTGAAGAATTACACAAGTATACTGTTTGCAAGTTCATTTGCTTGATATATTTCCAGCTGGGATTACTATTGCTTAGCGAGATTTTTCTGATTCTGTGTTGTAGAATTTTATTCCCTCAGGTAACCTCATACCTTGCATTAAACACTGTACTTTCATGCAATGTTTGTAGAATAATAATACTAATATGCCTTCTTCCTACTGATGAGAAAAAGTGAGTAGCCTAAGGTCATTCAACTGGCTTCATGCCTAAAACAGGATTAGAATTCACAGTTTCTCACTTTCTAGCCAAATGCCTTAACCACTTTACTAAACTGGCTCTCTTTATTTTATTTACTGCATTTACATAGCCATGTACATAAAAAGCCCTATAAAAATAATAGAAGATCCAATAATTAAAAAAGAATGTATACACAGGATGAAATAATATAACTTACCTCTTCACTAAATAGCTTGGTGAAGAATCAAATCTTCAGGGCTTTCCTAACCATTAATAATCTTGGGACCTCTAGATTTCTGAGGAGAGATCATTTCACAGGGACCGAGGTAACACAGAGAATGCCTGCATTTGTTCTCCTTACTTCTTTAAAACAAGGGATGTCCAACAAGTTCACCCTTGTAACTTTAACCCAATTCACACAGGTCTTTCTAAATCAGGACCAATATCTTGAAGTTGAAACTTACTGGTAGCAATATAGCACAATATTGGTGTCATACTATAAAGTGCTCTCATTTGCTGAACATAAAAGCTGCTGTATTCTGCCACTAATTCTAGTTTCTGAGTAGTCTTCAGAGTAGCTGTAAAAAGGGTAAGTTACAGCAGTCCAGTATTGCATTGAGGATGTAAATCACTACAGGTAGTCCTTGACGTACGTCCACAATGAAGCTCAAAATTTCTGTTGTTAAGTGAGATGTTTGTTAAGTGAGTTTTGCCCCATTTTACAACCTTTCATGCCACAGTTGTTAAGTGAATCAATGCAGTTGTGTGCAGTGTAACTTAGTAACACAGTTGTTAAGTAAATCTGGTTTCCCCATTGATTTTGCTTGTCAGAAGGTCACAAAAGGTGATCACATGAATTTGTGACACAGCACAGCAACAGCCATAAATATGAACCAGTTGCCAACCACCTGAATGTTTATCATATGTTTATGGGGATGCTGCAAAGGTTGTAACTGTGAAAAATGGTCATAAGTCACTTTTTTCAGTGCCATTGTAACTTTGAACAGTCGCTAAATGAACAGTTGTAAGTCGAGGAATACCTGTATTACCCCCTATTCTAAAATGGGCTGCAATCCGTGAGTCAATATGTAAGCTAGCCAAAGGGTCATCTGGTCACAGACTCCACTTGCTGCTCCAGTAAGAGTTGTGAATGCAGGAAACTCCCAAATTGTGGGCCTAGTCCTTTGGAGGGAGGTCCACCCCACATAGAGTAAGCATGGGAGCTGATAGTTTTTCTGTAGAAAGAATGGATTAATCCTAACTTATTTTATCTCATCCCTTCCAGCCACCAAACGGCAGATCTTCCATAGGCTATGAGATATTTTAAATAAACCACTGGGTGACATTCCACTGAAAGAATAAGATTGGGGAAGTACTAGTATGTTGCCATCTTCATTATCACAATAGGACTCTGATTGGATTAATTTCCGCTACTTCATCTGCTAGAACTCCTTGGTACATTATGGGATACCCTGGGGTATGCAGTCAGATTACAAACCTGGATGTTTGTAATGTATAGGTGTTAAAGAGAAACATTGTTTTAATGGAATAAGCGTGGACAGGTCTGTTTCCAGAATGTGATAAATAAAATAATATCGCATCCCAGAAATGCTAGTAAGGCAAATTACATCATTTGTATTAGTTATTCTATTTGCATAGCAAACAGAAACTGCAATGGACTTTGGTTTACTGCTTGCAAGGTCCAGAGCATAAAGGTCCAGGTTACTAATGTTTCACTGTACTCACTTTCCAATGGGTCTCACTATACTTTAATAAAATGCATACGTTCCTATATAGCTTGAGTTTATGAAGGCATGAGCATAGCTAAAAGTGTGACAGACCACATTTCATCTATGAATCAGGCATAGATGAGGATGTGTAATACAACGCCTACAGATTTTGTTCTTATCCTTAATGGAATCCAGAAACAGCAAAGGAGCTAATTGCAGCATACTAAATAGAATAATCCAGGAAAGACAAATCAAACATCTGGCTCTCCCTATTTTTGCTTCAATGACTTATTCTTATCTTACTGTTGGCTGTTCCTAGTTCCACCCCTGACAAATGGATGGCTAGCCATCTTCTAAACAACTCATCTGAAAAGAATGAAAACTGTCTTTTATGCTGGGTGAACATGTTCAGATATCAGTCATTTTCCAGCTTTTTTTGTCTACAGCACTGTTTGTTTATAGGATTTATTAGTCACTCTTTGGCAAATTGCTCTCATGGAGATGTACAATAGCATCAATACATTAAAAGCACTAGAAACTAAAATAACAGGCATCAGCATAACACCAAGAAGTTCTAAAAATGTCACCTGGACAAAATTACTTAAAATAACCAAATAATAACATATTATATAGGATTTTTAAAATCAGAAACAATTCAAAGAAAGGTTTCTAATGAAGTAGCAACAGGATGGCTATTCATAATTTTAGGATTACCTGCTGTAGCTCAAACATCTATGACAATTTGGAGCAGAGTGAATGTTGTCAGAGTTTGACTAAGAAAATGTATGTCTAGTAGAAGGTTTTCCACCCAGAGGGGCCATCTTCATCTTCAGAAGGGTTTCTCTAATTTATAGAAAAGAGGACCTGGGTCAACTAGCTCATGCCACTTTATGTTTTCCAAAATGCTTCAATCAAAAGATATTTTTGAGAATATGCTTGCATTTTTTAATGTCACCATCCTCTCTATAGATGCCTCCTTTGCTATGAATTTGGCAAATAAAATGTGGCAGGTCCTACCCTCATAATAAGAACTCTCTCAAGTCAGTATCAATTTATTATCATAATACCCAGCCATTCTTGACTGATTTTGAAAACAGAGTTATATCTGGGTAATACCTGCATGGGAGATCATCAGGGAATCCCAGGGCTGTAAAGTGGGAAGTTGACAAAGTATTATGAAAGAAAGCCATAGCAAAGTATGTTTATATTACTGCAAAATATAAAAAAAGAAACATCTACAGGGATACAGCAATAATATCACCTGGAGCTGAACTGAACTTGAAGACTTTCTTTCTTGTACTTCCAATAGAATTTTAAGGAGCTTGCTAAATCTTCCCATAAAAATATACTCCTCTTTAAGGAATGCTGTTTCCAATAACTCTTGGATACATAGCATTAAGTATGCATTTTCTTGGATCTCAGTGAAAGTGACTGAAACCTCTGGTGGATAGTGGGTATGAATGTTTTTCATTGTCTATGTCTTGTATTGGCAGAATTTTTTGTAGTATCTAAAGTCTGTTGTGGTATCTATGCCATGAAATCTTACATCAAATATGCAGTATGGCAGTATTCCTATTTTCAGTAGCACTAGTTAGAAGAGCTGTTGACAAAGGATGCGAGGAACTGCAAGCCAACATCTGGACAGCCAGATATTGCCTATCTCTTGCCATTTGAATGGAAATGTCAATTATCAAAGTGCAATAAGTTGTTTATTATTATTATTATTATTATTATTATTATTATTATTATTATTATTATTATTATTATTATTAACCACGTGAATAGATCTGTTCAGTAACACACATAGCTGAACATTTAAAAAGCTACAAACAAACAAGAGGAAGGGGGCAGGCGCTGCAATAAAGCATTTGGAACACATTAGATATATAGGAAGGCTGAAGGCAAGGGGACAGAAGACAAATGAGCAAAGGCATGCCAGCAAATTTTAAATCTCTAAAAGGATGACAAGAAAGGGGAAAGTAACTTTTCATGCCTCTTGGAACTGCTTAAGAAGCTACTTAATCCATTTGTTAGAGAGCATGTTAATGAGAGAGGCATAAATAGAAACCCTCCAGTCAGTGTGGGATTCAGATCATTCCCACAAGTCTGGCAGAACCATTAGCTAATTTTTTGTTGACTTCAGCAAACCGGATGAAGCCCTAGCCCTTTTTTGCAAGGCCCAGAATGGCTCACAGAAAGTGCATGTCACCACTTCTGGTAGTCCATTCTGAGCCTCGAAGGCCTGGGGAGGCCTCCCAGATCCAGAATGGCCCACCAGAAGTGCATGGATGCCACTACTGGAAGTCCGTTCTGAGTCTCAGACGCCTGGGGAAGGCCTCCCAGGCCCAGAACAGCCCACTGGAAGTGCGTGGATGCCACTTCCAGAAGTCTGTTCTGGGCCCCAGAGGCCCAGGCCCAGAATGGACTTCCGGAAGCGGCACCCATGCAGAAAACTGGTTGTTCAGGTATTTGAATCCCACCACTGCTTCCAGTGTAAAATTATTGGACAATGAAGGGTCCCCTCTGCAGATTTTAAAAAAGGAAATGCAGAAATTCTAAAATGGGACTGTAGATTAAGAGAAACCCATATCCCCCCTCCCAGAAAATAATGCATGCAACCTGTTATTAAATCAATATACTGAATGCAGATGGGCTTACACTATTTAATCATGCTTTTATTTAACCCAATATTTATCAACCTTGGCAACTTTTCAGATATGTGGACTGCCACAGCATGCAGGTTGAGGAATTCTGGTAGTTCTTAAAATTGCCAAAGCTGAAAATGATTTAGTCTATACAAATAGATGAGAATGCAGAACACTGCAAACCTTAACAGAAAATAACTCAGCAGAGTATTACCATTATTATTATTAGTTGATTAGAACTAAGACCACCATATCTGGGCTGCAAATGGCAATAAAGTAGTAAGAATATTTTGCATCTTTTCACTGTCACCTTGTGAAAGCTACAAGTTGTCTTTTCCACCCCTCTCCAACAGCTTGAGAAATATATTGCTAACTGTTATAGCTTTTAAAGAAAGCTATGAACTGCAAGGAATATCAATTCAAAATAATGTCACTAAAGAGCAGTTGAGCATATCATTATAACAAGCAAGTGAAAAGGCATTTAAATAGATGTGATTCTTCCATTTTTATAACCTAGGAAAGTTTTGTGGATTGTCTCTTTTTAACATCTTTTCTTCCTTTTTTCTCCCCCTTCCATCAACATGGTTGAGCCTTTCATGCTATCAGCACCTTCTTAAAGACATATTGATTAATAGATAAGTGACAAGGGGCCTCAGTACATATCTCAGAAGCTTTGAGATACTACATTTGCTCCTGCATTTTTGTTCTACAACATAGGAATTATACTATTGATCTGAAAATAATGAAAGAGCAGCTTTCATATAAGATGGTTCACCTATAACTTTGAAAATATTAATCACCCAGGTTTATTTCTAGATAGGATGTAAATGTATTCATTCATAAAATTTCTGTTTTTCATTTTATGCATTCTACATTTTTACAAACTATGTACAATATGCATTATTTCAACACATTTTTTTCACAAAGTATTAATTTCTAAACACATATACTTCTTGTTCAGCTTTGCAGGCACCTTATGCTAAGGGAGCTATTTTTGGTTCATGTGACACACATACTGTAGAAAAGAGGCAAGGCTTAGACTGTGTACCCAAACCATAATCCTGACTTTTTTTTTATTCTTGTAAATGTCCTGCATATAACCTAATGTTGAATCAAGGACATATAGCAACATCCTGAGAAGCATAAAAACAAAAACAAAAAACAATTGCATTCTGATTTGGACATTAATAAAAGCCTAACATGGAGCTGCAAATAAAAACCCATGTATATACTCAGATCTGGTAATTAGCTATTCTGTAATTAATAGCACAGTAACCTCATTAATATGGGGTAGTTAGTTGATGTTCTTCCATTTTAATGACCCTTCCTATCAGGTGCATCTGCAATGGAGGGAACCAAGTGGGACAAAATGGTGGACACAACCATCATTCAAATTCCATAGATAGGGGAGGGGGCTTCAAACTACTGTTGCACCCAGCATTTTGGTCACCTTTGCCCCCCCCCTTGTGAATGCCTTTCTGCCCACCACTTTTCAATAGGCCCTAGGAGAGAAGAGCAATTAACACTGTTCTACATGAGATTGGTGCCATCAATTAGTTTACACCTTGAGCCTGCAATTCTCTGGTTTCATGAGCAGGCAATAATACAGCATAGCTTTCCTACTCATAGCCCTCTAGCTTTATTATCACTATCCAGAGATACTGTAGCACACATGGTGAGTTTAATTATGGCAGAAGCATGCACTTTTTCTATGTTCACTGACTATTTTGCATAGAGATTTAAAGATTTGCATTGTTTCTGTATGCAATAGCAATAATCATGCAAAAACCCCTCAAACCCTCTGAATAACAATGACAGTTCAGAACTGTCTTGCTTCTAACATAGAAATAGTATTAACAACAAATGAAAGCTGTCTCCGCCTCTCTGCTAAAGATAAAAATGGATCCTCATTACAGTATGTATTGATTGTTCTATAAATGCTGCCGAGGTACGGATAAGTCAACATGTGACCCACAACCATTGTTCACTGAGAAATACAATTCAAACTAGTCTATCAGTTATTACAACAGAGGAAAGGAAAGAAAACCCCAAATTATAAAACACAATTTCTTCTAGACATTAAATCATTGCATCAGCAAACCAATCCATATGTCCACTATATAAATAATTAAAATCCATTCATATTTAAAAGATATGTTGCATTCACCTTCCTTCATTAGCTATGCCACTTTAAAAATGATCAAAAATGATAAAAAAAATTAAAAATTAAAAAAAGAAAAATAATTCTGAAGAAATGCTTTGGATCTCACATAAACACAGCACCATTGTTATTCATTGAAATATGTTTTTGCAAACAGATGCAGTTGTTTTAAGAACCACACCATTGATTAATATGCACCCAGTCTGAAACTGTTCTTCCAAATAATTTTTAAAGTATGCATAGCCCTTCCTATTCAACTCAGAAATCGCTTTGGGTATAGCATAAATATCATCTGAATCTGAACATGTAAATGATAAAGATTTCTGAACTATACATAAAATCTTGCTTCTTGTGTATTACATAGAAACAAATCTTTGAATCAGAGCTTTCAAGGAACCATCCCAACTTCTGAAATTTAACTGCAAACATGGTAGAACAATGAAACCAAATATAACTATTTTCTTCTGCATTATACATTTCTGGAATATATTAAAGAATGAAACTATCAATTCACTTAGTTCTCTTTGAAACTCATAAACACACAGCAAAATCTAACAATCTAACTATGTCACTTTTTGATATGATTTTTGATACAATTTTAAGGGGGAAAAAGTCAACAGTTTTGTGCATTAAGAAGCATGCATGACTCACTATAAAATCAATCATCCAGGGATTCCGTCTTCCTTCATGAAAGATCCTGCTTTTAAGGTATGCGTCTGATCAAGTTGCTTCCCACATGGAAATTGTGTTGTGTGAAAGAAGCACAAGGAAGCAGTTTGTCAGTGATTGGTATACAGGAGAAGGCTGAAAATCTCTTCAGTCTAAGGAGAGAAAGAAAAACATGAATTAAAAAACTGAGACACAGACATATTTTAAAAAATGATTTATGTAATATCATCAACATGTGTCATAACTTAATGGATCTCTGCCACATGGTGAAGATAATTTAAAATTTAATGAAACAGAGAAGTGATAGAAAAGGTAGGGAAGAAAAGTAATTGTAGTCAGAAAAATAATACGTGGCTTTATTTTATATGTATTTATGCTTATATTTAGGATTGCCAGTAATTGAAATAAATATTGTGATTTATGGAAGGAGCTATAGTCAGAATCACTGCTTCTTAAAAGATAAAATGACTTGCAGGAAGTTGGATTGTTTTTCTAAATATTGGTACTTTCAGCACTGGTAACTGTTAGTTAAATTTTCAGAAAAGTATTTTCCCTCATTTCTTGCAGGTGTTGAAGGACCTGGGAACTACGGGGTTTCTAAAAGCATTGTTTAATAAGTGCAATATGTAATTTGGGGGTAAACCATGGTGGTGCAGTGGTTAGAATGCAGTATTGCAAGCTAATTCTGTTGATTGCCAGTGGTTTGATCCTGACCAGCTCAAGGTTGACTCAGCTTTCCAAATTTCTGAGGTCAGTAAAATGAGAATCCAGATTGTTGGGGGCAATATGCTGACATTTGTAAACCTCTGAGAGAGGGCTGTAAAGCCCTGTGAAGTGGTATATAAGTCTAAGTGCTATTGCTATTGTTAAACTCTTTCATACCATCTTTCCACCTATCTGTTGTCATCTCTTTCTTCCTCTACATAATGTAGAGAGACTTCAGATGGAAAGAAATATATTTCCAGTTTTGAATAAAGACACTAGTGAAGCCAGAAAGTCCATCAACAGGGAATCACAGCATGACAATTGGGGTGAGAATGTGTGCTAATGGAAGGATCAGACCCCTCAGTTCATGATATGGATGGAGAGATGCTTTTCCATGCATTTAAAGCCCAGTTTATATACTAATAAGATTAGAAATGGCAAACTGCCTCTAAAGAAAACCAAAATGAAAACAACATGCCGGAATTAATTTGTCCTGAGCCAAGGAGACAAAAAAAGTCACAAAGATAGATATACAATTATAGTCCTTTGTACTGCACAATTCTTGGTTATATTTTTGGATAGGTTTCACAATTTCACAGTTAAATCACATGAGTATCTTCAAATTAATAGTCTCTCTGTGTTAACACTTTGGCCAGATTGGAAAAATGATTGGACATATTGGGGCAGTTTTTAAGTGCCACGCTGGGCAAATGACACATTTGCAGAATAACCACATGTTTTTTAATCATCTATTCCACCCTCAGAATATACCCCATCTGGCAATTCAGTCTGACTTTAACACTGATGATCTGAAAGTACTCTTTATATTACTTGAGAAGCAGACTAGTTACAAAACAGAGCAAATTGACAACAGTAGAATATTTTCATTCTGTTTCCAACTTGAAACAAAGCTATGTCAACAAAGAGAGATGTGCTAAACTTTCCATGTCTGCTGCATCTTGTTTTATTAGGCTAGAATTCAGAAGGAACTACAGTTCCTCAGAAAAAAGAACTGTGCATAGAAGAGTATTAGATGCATCAGATCTTGTATGTTGTTTATCCAGTCATTTTAATAACAGGAATTGAAATTAGCAAGGATAATTTTTTGTCATCTAAGTGCAGAACAGTTTGGGAGGTGGAGCTGTCCTATGCAAATGTCAAAACCTATTTCCAGAGGAAGAAATTAAGGACTAAAGACAACTATTGCAACGCTCTCTACATGGGGCTCCCCTTGAGGTGCACCTGGAGGCTCCAGCTAGTTCAGAATGCAGCCGCGCAGGGGATTTTGGGGGCCTCTAGATACTCCCATGTAACACCTCTCCTGCGCGAGCTGCACTGGCTGCCGGTGGCCTTCCGGGTGCGCTTCAAAGTGTTAGTAACAACTTTTAAAGCGCTCCATGGCAATGGACCTAGGTATTTGCAAGACTGCCTCCTACCAAATATCTCCCTTCGACCAGTCCGTTCCCACAGAGAGGGCCTCCTTAGGGTGCCGTTGGCCAGTCAATGCCAGCTGGCGACCCCCAGGGGGAGAGCCTTCTCTGTGGCAGCTCCTGCCCTCTGGAATGACCTACCCCCCGACCTACATACAACTACGGATCTGAGCCTCTTCCGCCGAGCCTTGAAAACCCATCTATTCCATGCAGCCGGCCTGGCGTAGTTTTGATTGGGCTTTGTTAGGGGTTTTATATGGGGTATTTTAGAGCAGGCTTTTTATTCAATATTTATTGTGATTTTTATTATTGCCTGTTCACCGCCCTGAGTCCCGTAAGGGAGATAGGGCGGTATATAAATTTAAATAATAAATAAATAAATAAATAACTATGTAAAAATCAGAGCCAATGACTGCATTGGAATGAAGAGTCAATGAATAGACTGGCTTTTCAAAACATCTCTGGACAAGGAGAAGACTTGAATCACTTATTAAGTGCTTCAGAGAGCTGGTCCTCACAAGGAGACAAGCAATTTTGATAGGTTCAGAGGGAATAATCAACTTGCTGAAACCATGGTTGGCCCCTTTGAAAGGACACCAAGTTTGGACTTCCAGTTTTACGCGGTAGCAACTGGTTGTGGGCTTGCAGATTTTCCACACACCCATGGCTAATTTTGCCCTGCCAGGAGACCCTAAATGGGTCTAAGTCGCCCCGGAGAGGCGACAAAGAAAGACGGGTGCTCCAGTGATTCTGGAATGGCAGTGGCTGTTCCGTTCGACTTGGGGAAAGCCTTCTAACCCAACAGGAGAAAGGCTGGCCATATTGCATCGACCAGCCCAAGCTACTAGCAACTGAAGTCCCAAAGCACTAACCAGCACAACTGTGAACAGCGTGCTTGAAACTGGATGAGGAATTTGATCTTCTTTTTTCTATTTTACATTTAATTTCCTGGAAAAGATCCCCAAGAAACAAATACCTCTGAAAGAGAAGGAGGGGGATTTCTCCCCCCCCTTATACTAACAGAAGCGACAAATTAATCTTTTTATGGAGGATCAAAATATATGGAAGTGAAATAAATATAAAACCTGAAACTTAAAACTTAAATCTTGATAAATTGAAAATTGTTTTAATGGTTAAGACTCTCGTTTCAAAGATAATTGTTCGTTTTGGAAATTGAAAAACAAATAGTTGCTGACACCTAGTGGCAGATGAAGACTATGACAGCTATGACTTTAATATAAGACTTGGCAAAATCTGGGAAAAGCTTTAACAACAAAGAACAGCTGTGACAAAAGAAAAAAAGACACTAATCTGGGCTGTAGACAAAGAGAATTATAAATTTCAGAAAAAAATCTTTTTTGAACTATTTGGATTACAAATATCTATCTAATTGGGACTCTAAAACTATTTACAGAGAAAAGAAAGGAAGAGGAAAACTCAAATTCTTGGCTATCATGGATCAGAGACATGTAGAAAGAACATATCAAGAAAACATAAATACGTCACAGGAAGAGATGTATAGTATACTGCAACTAATTCAAACAACAATGACTTTAAACCACAAAGAAATCCAAAACAACTTTGAAAATATAAATCAATCTATTTCCAAGTTAACTCTACAACAAAAAAAATCCCACAAAACAATAACAGAGAAGGACCAGATAAAACAGATAAATGGATATAGCATTGAGAATAGAGACTTAAAGATAGAATTTAACAAAACAAGGAAACATGATTTAATCCTAGTGGAAAAAAATTGACAAGAATTGGAATAAAACAACTTATCCCTTAAGACTACAAAATAAATCTGAGGACAAGAAAACAGATCGGATAAAATGGACTGTAGAGATGTCAGGAACATTGGAGAGAAAGGAAATGATAAGAGAAGCGGAGAGAAAGAAAAATATTTTCAACAAACATGGAAAGGCAGAAGTCCCGTACAAATACTTTTTAGATATACTTTTTATATCTATAGCAACATTTATGAACATACGGAAAAACTTTTTGATTCAGCAAAATACATTGATTAAGAAAGACACTGGGCAAAAGAAAAAGACTAAAGTGGAAACTAAGAAAATAGATAATGGGACTTACCAGAGAGAATACTTTAAAAAGAAACATTTGTTTGAATATAGTTAAAGAAATAGAAAAGTTTTAGAATATATATATATATCACTCTAAGAGGGATGAATTCTCTAAATATAATATAGTATGCTTTTTTCCCCCTTTTTGTTCTTTTTCTGGATATTAGTAATATAAAAAATTTGAAATGACTTAGATAAAGGAAATGTTTTAGATATTTAAATGTGATCGAATTTAAGAAAATTATAATGCATAAAAATGTTTTGAATAAGAGTTAAAGGACTAGATGACTAGATGTATTAAATGGAATGTTTAAAGATTAAACATATTTTTAATTATGGTTAAAAAGAATAAGAAATTTAGGAAATAAATACATATTAGCTTAGGAAGGATATATATTTTACGTAGTATGTTATTTTTTACGCTTCTTTACTCTTGCTTTTCTTTCTTTTTTTCTACTGTTTTATCTATTTCTTAAGAAATGTAAAAGTGTGAGATGGTTCATATGGAAAAATAGAGTTAAATTCTTAAATGTAATTAATTTTTGAGAAAATCTTAACCAGTAAGAATATTTGGAATTTGATGGGAGAAACAAATTAAAATAAGGACTGTACCAGGATCTATGATAAGGCAACCAAAATGATTGGATAGAAAAGAAATATTATATTGATGTGATTATTATTTTTAGGAATATTGGGAAAATATATATATTTAACTGTTATCTATCAAAATGATAAGAATTGTATTAACTCAATGTTTGCAAAAAAGGATATTTTGGGAAAAGAGGAAATCAACTAAAACTATTATGTGGATTATGGATTATAGAAATCAATTGTTAGTGATTGTTTTACAAATGTAACCCAGACAACACACTGTTCACCAATTATTAAGTGATTTATGTTTTAAAAAAACAACAATAAAATATATTACGAAAGGACACCAAGTTTGCATGCTTCCTTTTCTAATCACTTTGGAAAATTGCTTGTTAATTGCTATTAGGAACATTTGGAATCACAGGTTGACAGCACCAGGCAAAATCCCTTCAATCCTTAGCAAAAGAAAGTTTTAACTACAACCTTAAGAACTTAATCTTTTTTAATAAACAACAAATGATGATTAAAATTTTGATTTAAGAATGTAATATCATTTGCCTTATGGAGAGACTGTGACTAAAAGACACAGAAGAGGAACAAGTTTTACCTGACAAGATTAAGACTGAGTTGAAAGTGGATTATCAGATGACAGTCTACAAGAATGATATAGGAAAAAAAGTTACACTGGACATACAAAAAAAACCTGTGGTTGTTTTAATCATTAAAAGGGGTATACAAACAATAAGCCAAGAAAGCATCCTGGAGATTTTCCTATATTGGATTTACAAAAGAGGCTTTTTAACATTTTGAAGAATCTTGTGAGGAGGGACAATGAAATTTTTTTTAAAAAAATGAAGTTCTATGACATTATTTGAACAGACTAAAAGGTTTAGATTGTTAAAAGTAAAAGAAAGGAATATGAAGTTGATTTATTTGATCAAGTTTAATAGATATGTTATTTCTGATAACAGAAATATGGATTCATTTATAGAAAAGACAGGATATGGGAAGAAGAGATCATTTGTGATATTTTAAGAGGCGGTGATAAGTTAGTAAAATTGTTTATACTTGTGACATCTTTAAATATTTCTTTCCTTTTTCTTTACTATATTCTTACTTTTCTTTCTTTTCCGTCTCTGGCTTTCCTTTTTCCCTTCCTGCACCTTCTATTCTTTCTTTTTATTCTTCTTTCTTTTAATTTATATTAGGGTTTCTTTAGACTATTGTAATTATAATTTTAATAGAATTGTTAAGTAAAAAGCAAATGTCAAAATCTATCCTGTACTCAGCTTACACACAAAAATGTCTTTTCATCTCCAGCAACCGCATTTGGATTTGGTGAATTTGTTATGAGTCCCTAAACATGAATGTCCAATTGCATTACTTTACAAAGCCGTATTCCTCATATTTAGACAATTATTCTTTAATCTTTCAGCAGTCTGATTTCTTAGCTTTTGAGAATCTAATAGTGCAAGATGAAAATTTCTTGCAAGTTGACTCAACAATTCAGATGCACTATGAAACCATGTTGACCAAGATCAATGTGTTTCTTTATCAAATCTAGGGTCTGTTAAGACCAGGAACTGAAAAAAATCAACTTTTTGTTTGGTTTATGATGCCAAGGAAAAATGTTTCCTTTTGAAATAATGCACCCTGTTGTTAATATGTGAATATGAAGTAGTATCCCTTGAAACAACAATAAGAACTTAAGGTTAGAGCAGTAGATGTAGAGAAAAACAAAGGATTAAACTAACATTTTGAATAGCTCATGTTTAGTATTGAAAAGCTGGTTCTAAAAGATATTTTACAAGTTTTTCTTACTAAAAACAGTTAAAAGTATGCAAAGTGGTGTTGGTGTGTACATATCACTATTCTAGGAAACTCTAGCAGCATTTAGAATAAAAATCAATATCTTACATCTGAAGTACAAAAATAAAATGAACTTTTAACATTATGTAACTTTCAAACAGAACACAGAGTTAAGTCTCATGGTGGATGATATTGATGGATTCATAGGGAATATTGCATTATTTGACAACAGTTCCTACAAACACATTTGACAAGTAAGACATTTTATGCAATATTCAGGAAGAGGAGTCAAATGAGTTGCTTTTCAAGCTAGCCTTTCTGCAAATGGAACTTCCTGTGTTTGCTTTCATTTGCTTTTAATCATCACATATTTGTGTGTTCAGCTCCAATCTCCCTATCTTCTCCTGGCAATGAATGAAATAAAGCCTATGCAGTTTATGTAAAGTCTTTTATAAAGCAGAAACAGCTGGATTAGAAAGGTGAAGCCCAACAAGCAGATGCAAAGAAAATTATTTGCGATAGAAGGGAAAGTATGAAATGCATCTCTTTGTCCACCCCCATCCAGATGGGATCTAGAATAATCCACATTCTATTGGCCACCAGTAACAACTCCTAATAGCCTCTCCACCTTTCTGGAACTCCTTTCTGTCTTTGTTATGTGTGTGGATCACAGTATTTTAATAGGAGAATACATATATCAAGAAATAGGTTAATTGTTTGGGTTTTGTTCATATATTTCTTTTCTATTTGAGAATCACTTTAGATCTGGGACAAGAGTGGTCATAAAATGATGTATGTAAAGATATAACTATGAAATCATTAAATTAAATAATATTTATATTTAATCTATCAATGTTATTCCTCACCCACTTTTAAAATCCCTTTCTGTGTTTTAACTCCCTTTTATATGTGATCCTGGCATATTGTTTAAAGCTAGTTCAGCACTGACTTACAGTGACCACATAGGAAGTAAGTATTGTTTATAGAGTACAAAATAGAAGGCTGAAAGCAGGTCTTCAATATATCAGATATACAATAATATGGATATTTATTTATTTTTATTTTTATTATTAAATTTGTTTGCTGCCCATGTGCAAAGTGACTCTGGGTGGGTTATAACGTTAAAAGCAATAAAACCATGCAAACATATGTATCTATAATAAAAATGCAAATTATTACTAAAAGATGGGGGGAGGGAGCAGGATGTGCAGGAGAGGAGGTGGGATCTGCAATTGGTCCATCAACCACCTCCAGCATGAAACTCCCCTGTTCAGGCCACAAGTCAACTGGCAGAGTCATGTCTTCAGGCCCTTACAGAAGTTCAGGAGGGCAGGAGCAGACATCACCTGCGGGGGGGGGGGGAGAGGGGGGCAAGATGTTCCAAAGTTTAGAGTAATAAATGAAGGCAAAATGAAAAGGAGAAAAAAAAATTCTCATCTGGATGGATGAGAATTCCTAAAGAAGTAGAAGCTAGAAATACAATTGCAAATAGTTCAATGAAGAAGAAGAAGAAGAAGAAGAAGAAGAAGAAGAAGAAGAAGAAGAAGAAGAAGAAGAAGAAGAAGAAGAAGAAGAAGAAGAAGAAGAAGAAGAAGAAGAAGAAGAAAGAAAGAAAGAAAGAAAGAAAGAAAGAAAGAAAGAAAGAAAGAAAGAAAGAAAGAAAGAAAGAAAGAAAGAAAGAAAGGAACCAGCTATCCAAAACATTCTGTGGGGATCTGAAACTACCAAGGATCTATAATGGATAGATGGCCAGGTTGCAAAGGCAATGTGGAGCTGGTATCAGAAAAGCAGAAGCTCAGCTGGGATTAGTGAATGATGCTAACAATAAGAGACAGGGCTTCTTTAGATATAGCATGCCCAAAACAAAAGGGAAAATATTCCTTATACTAGTTGTTCAAAGAATATGACTAAATACAGATATGAAAATAAGCAAAGCATGGCTTTGAGAATTCTGTCCAGGCATGTTATCAGAATGGGGCACCTGTATTTTCTTCTCTGTCAAGAACCATAATGCATATATTTTTGCTCTCCCCTTATGTTGCAGTATTATGCATTTGTGCCCATATTATGTGTGCACTGGGAATCACAAAGTAGGCAGCATACTCTGCACTGTAGATCATGTGATCAGAGAAGGGAGAGGGAGGAGCTTAGAATGGAGCAACCGGCAACATTTCAAGCAGTTGCCCTACTGCTTGTCTCATAAGGAATCATCAGGGAGACTTTTTCTTTTTATTAGAAAGATTTTTCTCACAGCTCCCAGCAGGATCAGACCCATTTTCTGACTCAATCTTTGGGGAGTGGGAACAGTTTTTCACATCACACAAATTCAATCAATTCTATTTCTGGAGAGGTGTCCAACTGATTGATGGACAGGGAGTCCCAAACTTCTTTACATAATTTATTTCCAGTGTTCCATCAGGTGGAAGTAAAAATACAAAGGCAGAGTTAATTAACTCTTAGTTTAATTCAGTTTTCTCCAACAAGAGAAAGTATATCTTCTACTATGAAAGTATAAAGAATGTGATGAAGGCAAAAGTTGAAGCGAAAAACAAGGGCATAGGATACCACTATATTCTGAATTAGTTTAAATCTCCATAATTAAGTGCTTTCTAGAATAATAAAGTAATTAATAATCTAGGTGAATTCGTATATTGATATGTCAATAAATAATAAATACATAATTACATAATTACACCATGATAAATACACTAATATATCAAATATAATGTATTATATAAAACATCGTTAAGAAATACTGGAGAATTGGTGAAGTGTCAGGTGACTAGAAGAGAGCAAATGGGGGCAAAGAACCATCCAGCAAATTATAGATCAATTAGTCTGAAATGATACATTAAATTGGAGATGTTATCTAGTATAGTGCTGCAAAGTTTAACTGTCACCTTTGTTTCAAAGGTGAAGAGAATGTTGATCAGATATGCAAATAGATTCACATGATTATTTCATTAGCCATGATTTTTAATTGAAAAAAATATCTTTATAAAAATTCCTCTCTGAAGAGAACTAGGTATGTCTAGTATAACTAGAAGTGATATGATAGCAGTTTTCCAGTACTTGTGGGGTTGTCACAGAGGAGGGGTTGACCTATTGTCCAAAGCACTTGAGGACAGGACAAGAAGTAGTGGGTGGAAAATATTAAAGAGAGAGATCCAACCTAAAACTAAGGAGAAATTTCCTGACAGTGAAATCAATTAATCAGTGGAACATCCAGAAGTGATGGAAGTAAGAGTTCAGGAAGAGACTGAACAGTCATTTGTCTGGAATGCTATAGGGCCTCCTGCTTGAGCAAGGGGTTGGACTAGATTAATCTATGTCAATGCTATATATGGGGAAGCATTTTTGCTATTATCTGAGAATACATAGTTTGTATGCATATTTGTCCTGTTGTACTTCTGTATTTTATTCATCAATTGAAATCTCCTTTGTAAGAATTCTAAAGGCTTGAAAAGTGGTATCAACAGTGGCTTAAATAAACAATTGACATGCATTGAAATATTAAGATTTTGGCTTGTCCTGCAGCATCCGCACCATCTTTATAGCAATCATTAAAATGAATTCAATTATATTTCAAAGAAAATGCTTAAAATGATATCCAGAAGCAGAACCAAAAAGAAGTCTTTGAAATAAAACATTAACACCCACCCGTTTTATCATGTAACCTACAGAACCTTAGTCAGCATTCAAATGCTTTTCAGTTTTGTGTGACTCAAAACTCAGAGAACATCTGAATACATTTAATCTTGAGATGGTTGAAAAAAGAAATCATACTATTATGTCAAGTAAGACCTTACTGAAGATGGAAACCAGCCTGTTTCTTAACACAGAGACAGTGATCAAAGAGAGGCAGCTACAATTTGCTTTGTAATGAAATGCAAATATTTGCTTTCAATGCTAGATTGTAACTTCCATTTTCCTTACACAGCATGATGAAGCACCTGAATAAGTTGGCTGCTGGATGGTGTTGATTAATGACCAGTATTAACAATAAGACCAGAATCAGGGTGATGAAAGGACAAAAGAAATATTTGTGAAATATATGAAATGTATGCATTTGTCTCCTCTGCTCCATAACTCTACCTTTATCAACATGATCCACTTCTAGCAATTTTTGCTTGATATCTCTAACCCCTTAACCATTAAAAGGAGATTAGCCTGGCCATTATAAGGATAACATATTAATCCTTACCTCTTCTAATTAATGTTCATTAGTTGTTTGGAGAAAGATTTCTCTCTGTTATGTTCTAACAGCATATCTAACCTGTGGATCAAATTAATCAGTTGTCTGAGTTTATATTACACATTGAGACTATTTGCCAAACAGTTAATTTAGTTTATTCCCTATACTGTGGCAAACATCAGGTGGGTTTATTTTTCAGCTAAACCTGGTTTCTTTATTTTTCACTCAAATATTCTTTAAGAAAAAAATTATTGGTTCATTAGTACACATTTCTTCTTTGTAGCTTTTTACATGGATTTTTTAGTATTGTTTACAGACTCTGAAAGCTAAAAAGTGCCATTTTGGCTAGAATCAAGCCTGGTTGGGTCTATAAGTAACTTGATTTTTCCTTTGACTCCTTTTGTTTCTTAAATTTTTTTTACCCTTTTACTATTATTTAGGTATTGATTTTCTAAGTTTGGAGGTACCTTTTTTTATAACGGAATATAATTATACTCCCAGTATTTTCAACCAAAGAGGGCCTATGGTACAAGATGATGTGAATTGGAGTTTGGTAAAATTTTACAGGATAACAGATTATTCAATGCTACTCTGAATAAGCTATCTTTAATATGTTTATTTTTTAGATAAATCGATTTCAGATATTTTGAATCACAAAGCTGGCCAATTGGGTGATTTAAAAATATATATAACAGAATAACAGAATTGGAAGGGACCTTGCAGGTCTTCTTGTCCCACTCTGCTCAAGCAGGAGGCCAGTCTCTTCTTAAAAGCCTCCAGTGATGGAGTACCCACAACCTCTGAAGGCAAGCTGTTCCACTGGTTGATGTCCTCACTGTCAGGAAATTTCTCCTTAGTTCTAGGTGGGATCACTCTTTGATTAGTTCCCATCCATTGCCTTCAGGTGCTTTGGGAAAAAAATGTGTCCTCCTCTTCTTTGTGGCAGCCCTTCAAATATTGGAGCACTGTTATCATGTTACCCCTGGTCCTTCTTTTCACTAGAATAGCTATAGCCAATTCCTGTAACCATTCTTCATATGCTTTAGTCTCCAGGCCCCTAATCATCTTAGTTGATCTTCTCTTCATTTTTCCAAAATTTCAACATATTTTTTATAATATGGTGACCAAAACTGGATGCAGTATTCCAGGTGTGGTCTTATCTTGAAAGACGTCAATGGCAAACTACTCCATGGACAAGTAATCAACTGACACAAACATTATTCAAGCAAGCCTTTAGTTTTATTGTAAAATTCAGAGCACAGCATTATGGGAGGAAATCCATGGCTGTTTGACTGCATTCAAAATTTTTGTACCATGAATATACTGTGCTTCTGTTCATTGAAAAACTGTGTTTACTGAAAGCAAGCTAGATGAATGCATTGTTACCTTTTTCTTTTGAATATTGATGTCTACTTTTTTCCCTTGAAAAGAGAGCAAATTATCTAAAAAAGTCAGCCTGATTGACATTGCAACAATATATCTGTGAGATTTGAAAGGCCAGAGCTCTATTTTTTTTTCCTCTAGCTTGGGGTGATGTTTCTTCACTCTCAGCTAACTGTCACTTTCTAGGTTTCACACTCTCTAAACCAGACTAATTAAGACAAATAGTCAAAACTCTATGCAAGCATTGACAAGCCAACGTGTTCTGCATGAAACAGAAAGTGGTAAGATAGAAAAGATAGCCTTTCAGATCGCCTGTTGGACTATACTATGCGTTTTAGGGCCATATTGTGCTGGAGATAATAGGATCTGAAATTCAGCACATTGCAGACTCATTACACCGTGGAAGAAAAGTTTAAAAGGTAGACAGAAAAGGAGAAAAGCAAACTTGATATAATGGTAGGGAGTGAATGAAACCTAAGAAAAAACACAGACAAAAAATAAAGTAATCTCTGTGCCCTCAGATGTTGCTAAATTTATTGCAGACATGGTATAGCATAGTGATTAAAGTACTGGACTTGTAAAACTGTGACTCAGGGTCAAATGCCCACTAACTGCAGGACTCATTAGATAACTTTGGAGCAATCACTTTCTACAGTTGAATGCAAGGGTTGGGAGGAATCCTAGAGATTGTCTAGTCTAGTGCAACCCCTTGACTATAGAATTCCAACAGATGGTCATAGAGCTTGCACTACAACTAAGGTTGTAGCTGTGATGCAGCTCACCACATCCTGACACAGTCTTAAACAGTCTTACCATTAGGAAATGCTTCCTGGTGTCCAGTAAAACTCTTTTCTTGTAATTTAAACCTTTTATTTGCCCTATATATTGGAACAACTCTTAAACAATTCTGCCCTGTCTTCTATCTATCATGGCTCCCCTCAGTCTTTTTTTCTCCAAGCTAAACATGCCTATCACCTCCAACCATGCATGTTCAGTTTTTCCTTTCCAGTACCTTATTACATGAATTAGTTTCTTTTGGAAATACAAGGGTTAAAAATGTTCTTCTTAAATTACAGTGCCATAAAATGAAAGTTGTATTTTAGGTACAGTACATTTGATGCAGAAAACAAAGGAATTATATTTGAACAGAATGACCCTATTCTTCTGTTAATGTGGTTTATTTTACGGTTACCCAGTATAGTTCCCCCGTCCTATGCTCACACAATACTTTTATTAACCTAAACATAGGACTTTATATTTGTCCCAACTGAAGTTCAGATTGCTGATTTCTGCCCATAGTTGAAATTTGTAAGGATCCCCCTAAATCTTGATGCTGTCCTTCCCTATCTTTGCATCCTCTGCCAATTAATTATTAAACCTCTTATTCTAAGTCATGCTGACCAGGACCAGTTGTTGCAATAAATGGGGAATTATTATTGTATTAACTCCTGCTATACAATGCTTCAGATTTGAAATCAGAAGATGCTTTGGTATGTGCTTATAATATACTTGAACCAAATTGCTTTTCCCACAGCACATGAAGGTCAAGTGATGCAGGAAAAAGCGTCAGCTCTTTGATGGAATATCAGTCAAGAATAGCGTGCATACCCCTGCATGTTTTTGCTTTTGAACCCTAAATGTTGCACAGCCCTAATATTATAATATTATAGTAACAGTTAAATTGATGTAATTTTAATTAACTGAAAAATAAATTAAAATGTGTTAAATTTTTCTCCTAGTACCATTGATGTGTCCCAGATCTGCCTACTTTTGCAGTGTGACCCCTGGCATTCTGCTCAAAAATTAAGGGCAACCTCTTGCACACTCCTTTAGATGACCTACAAAACCCTCTCAATTCCATAATTGTATGCTGCCTTCATCTTTTTAGTTGCTCACTTTTATTATAAAACATTTGCATAAATCTTTCATAAAAAGCAACTGAATACAAATTAAACTGACAATCAGAGTTACCCAAGCTAGAAGACAAGCTACGTTTCTTTCTTTCTTAATGAAGCCACTGTATAGAACTGCTACAAGAGCAGTTTTTAAAAGTCTTCTATAAAACTCCAGGCTGATTGTTAACTTGTCATAACATATACAAAGCATCATACTATTTGGAATGTTACCAAATTCAGAAGTGTCCAGAAAATGAGTTTTTTTAAATTACTCTAACTTTTCTAACATCTCCAGGTAGGTTTTGGAAAGCCACTAATAAGAAGTGCTGCTTTTGTAGGCCAAGAAAGGCCATATGATACCCTCCAAGAGTTTTGTATTACAGTTTACATCATATGTACTGTAGCCTGTATAATAAGTAGAAAGGAACCATGGAATTGTGTAACATTTGTTGTGATCAGTTACCTGCTTTTGCTCTAATAAATACTGAAATAGACAGTGTATCTTATATTCCATACAAACAAGTCTACAACATTGATTGTGGTCATGAAAATGTATTATATAACATTACATAACATTTAGGTCTGTCAGTCTAATATTTCCTGTTTGTTTAGATTAGATAGTAGCAATGAGCTGAAAATGGATTCTGTGTTTTTTCACTCATTCCCATTCAATTTAATGGAAAAAAGATTTCATGTTTTATTTCAAAATAAGTTATTTCAAATGTTACAGGGTAACTAATATATATGCATCTATGCCTTTTCTTATTGGATCCACTAATCCAGGAGTGTCAAACTGCTGGCCCGCAGGCCGGATGCATCATGATGAAACCGCGCCCACCCCATTGCCGGCAATGGGGAAAAAGTTCCGATACGTCATGCGCGATACATCAGCAGCTATGGAGGCTACATAATGAGCTAAAGATGGATAAGAAAACAACAGCCTGCTTGCCTTCTAACAATAATAAAGGCTCAATAATAAGAGTTTGAAAGGATTTCTTTCTTTCTTTTTAATATATTTTATTAGATTTTATATGGGTAGGGAAAAGGTGGGGTCATATTAAATACGTAATTAAGCGAACAAGCTGTCGTCCGGGTCTTCATATTAAGTATTATTGTTTATATAATACTAGACATTTATAAGAATAAATCGGTATAGTTGCAACTGACATTTGGTAAAACACTAATATTCCTTTAAATAATTAACATAGTTGATAGCATAACAACTATTTCCAATCATCAACCTTAATACTTAATATAATAAAACTCTAAAATCTCTTCTTATTCTAACGTGTTTCAACCCACTGATAAAATTTTCCCCAGGTTTTATAAAAGATTGAATCTTCTTTCTCCTTCATCTCTAACGTTAATCTATCCATTTCTGCACAAGCTAGGATTTTCAAAATTATAATCTGTTCTGATGGTAGGTTTTAATTTTTCCAAAATTGGGCAAATACTATTCTTGCAGCTGTTAATACATATAATATTAAATTATCATTTTCTTTGCCATAGTTAGGTCTTAATATACCTAACAGGAACAGTTCCGGTTTAAATTCTATCTGGATTTTCATCATCTTTTCTAACCATCTGTGAATCTTAGACCAATATTTTTTTGCAATAGAACATGTCCACCAGGCATGATAATAAGTACCCGGTTTTTGCTTACATTTCCAACATGTATCCGATAAATTTTTAAACAATTTCACTAAGCGAACTGGTGTCATATGTCATCTATAAAACATTTTATATAAGTTTTCTTTGTATGTTACTACTTTAGTAAGTTTGATATTTTTATCCCACAGTTTTTGCCAGTCTTTTAATTTTATAGAATATCCAAAGTTCTTTGCCCATACTATCATTGTCTCTTTTACTTGTTCTTCTTCCATCTTCCAATTTAATAAGTATTTATAAAGCTTCTTAATCAAATGTTCATCTGTTTTTAAAAGCATTTTATCAAGTGGAGTCAGCTCTTAGTAAAATCCCATTATTTTTATGTCTTTTTCATATCTTGTTTGAATTTGCAAATAGGACCACCATGTTAAGTCAATACCTTGTTGTTGAAGGGCTTGCCTGTCTTTGAGTTTTCCATCCTTGTCCAAAATATCTTTATAACTAACAAGTTTATCATAATTAATCAAATTCGGATAAGCAAATGCTTCCATAGTTGAAAGCCACTAATTCATGTAATAATAATAAAGGCTCAATAATAAGAGTTTGAAAGGATTTCTAAAGCTTGCCAGAAGTGAAGTAGAAAAAAAGAGACTCTTTTGCATAATATAAAATTGGAGAATCAATTTTGTCAGTGTTAATACAAGAGGTTAAACAATTCAGTTTTCCTGTAGCGAGGATGATGAGGGAGAATAACAAGATAAAAGATTGTTTGAGACTACCTTTTTTTTTTTAACCAAGCTCAGAAAGTTGAATAAAATTCCCAACAAGATTAAGTAGCCCAAGATTTTCATAAATCTTCTTATAAAACTGCTGGTCAGTGATTAAAGTCAGAACTTTCCACATCTCCTCTACAATTGTATTAAAAGCTACTTTGGTGGAGCGATTAAGGTGCTGGCCTAGAAACTGAGGTGGCTGTGGATTCTAGAGCATCCTTAGCCATGAAAACCAGCTACATGACATTGTACCCGTATAATGATGGGATAAAAATATCATAATAATAATTTCAACTCATAAAGGTTGAAATATTACTCAACAGAATTAATCAAACATTCTCAGCTGTCCAACAACCACTGACCTAGTTTTTCTGCAAAATCCTGGCAGGTAATATCAACTGAGTCCATCAGCTACTCTGAGATAGCAACTTGTGTCTACTGTGCAAATTGCTTTTTTAATAGAACATGGCACAGCCTGTGACAATTGCTAATCATCCAGATGGAGTTTGGCCATATGTGAATTGAGAACGCTGAGCTTAGGCAGGCACTGAGAAGATTAGAAACCAGAAACTGGCAAGCAGCTGTTTAGGGTGTTGGTTGTGTGTCCCTGCCATCATCTGAATGCCTCATCGGGCTGTTTAATCCATCTGGTGAAATTGGCAACTTTCTTTTTGTACTTCCAAGTTTGTACAAATCTTGTCTTACAATTTAAATTAATGGAAGTATTAAGCCGAAACAAACACAGTCTGGGCAATAGGGACAAAGTATGAGCAAAAAAGGAAAGTGTTTGTTTTGCTTGCCCCAAGCCCATGTGGACCTGTGTGCCACAATAAGAAAAAACAGCTGTGAAATATAATAATTACCTTTAAGGGTTCATTGCTGAAATACGGCACTCAAAAGAGGAGTGGATGAGTCACAAAACTGGGAGGAAGGAGAGAAGTGCTTTCAGTAAATGCCCTATTTGAACTCAAAAGCTGCCATCTTTGCTTTTTCTTGATTAGTCTTCTTTCCATATCACTTGATTTCATCTCTGCTTGGTCTGCCTCATCTTTGTGCCTCTAAGAGTAGTCCTCTTTGGGGTAGTCCTCAGCTTAAAACAGTTTGTTTAGTGACCATTCAAAGTTACAATGGCACTGAAAAAAACTGACATGACCTTTTTTCACATGACCATTGCAGTATCCCCATGGTCACATGATCAAAATTCAGATGCTTGGCAACTGACTCATATTTATGATCGTTGCCATGTCCCGGGTTCACATGATCACCTTTTGCAACCTTCTGATAAGCCAAGTCCATGGGTAAGCAAGATTCACTTAACAACCATGTTACTAACTTAACAAGTGCAGTGATTCACTTAACAACTGTGGCAAGAAAAGTTGTAAAATGGGGCAAAACTTACTTAACAACATTCTTGCTTGGCAACAGAAATTTTGGGCTCAGTTGTGGTTGCAAATTGAGGACTACCTATACTTCAGAATGGCACCAATTTTTCCAAGAGATGTACTAGATAACTGAGCGGGGTTATGAGTGGGATCATCCCAATAAATGTTATTTCTTTAAGAAAGGGGGGACAAAATATTATGCCTCTCTCTTCAGGTACAAAAGTTGATAAAATTGGCGGTGGAACATTACTTTAATACTATTATTTGATAAGCTACCTTCTCCCACTATCATGTTTTCCGAAAGAAGGAAAAGGATAGATGACTCAAGATAACAATTAAGGGACTTCCACTGTTGTTTTTCTCCCTGTTGCTGAGAAATTGCCATATTCATAGTCAGCTGATGCTACTTTACTGCATTCTTCCCAAAGAATTTTTGCTGTTTACTTCTAACTTCCCCAATTAAGAAACTGGGGAGAGCTAATTAAAACTTGCTCTGCTTTTCCCAAATTTTCCACTTCAATCTTGGTAAAACTATTTGTAATTCTATGTTAATATCACATAAAGAAATGCTTGTTTACTTTGAGAAACTATTAATTTTTCTTTGAACTTTTTATCTGCAAAACAAGAATGATTTCTGGTGACTCACTACTGACAACACAATTAACATTTGTTTAAACAGCCTTAATATACATGTTTGATACCTAGATCGTTTGGAAATTGAATTATCTGATACTATGCATGTTTCAGTTGATGGCATAAGGCAATTTTTCTTAAAATCTGAATTTATATTTACAAATACTATAACAATTCCCACTGATTTCTCTAAATTGTGAAAGTTTCCAATGAAGTGAATAAAAGTTTGAACACACCATTACATTGAAACCAAAACTTAGCATATTAGCTTATGATCTCTGCAATTTCCCTGATACAGTGAGCCAAGACTGCGCATTAGCCCAAAATGAAGCCCACCAATCATACAGTGGTCTAAAAATTTCCTTTTATTCTGCTCATGGGACATATTTAGTGCACCAGTTTACGGTACATTATAATCATGTCTTTTTCATTTGGAGAAATAATTCGTGAATGGAAATCAATGCTGCATAAAGAAAGAATGCATCATTTATTTATTTATTTATTGACAGAATACTTATACTATTTTTAAGCAACATTTTAATACAGCTCACACAGAAGAAGGAAGATGGGTAAATTAGTGCCAGTTCCTTCTTTTAACCTAACTATTACCATCTCAGGATACCATATTGCTGGGTGTCTTAGTTTCAGGCTGCTATTACTGAATGCCAGGTCCATATGTGGTAAGACCTTATTCCTTCACAGTTCAGAGAAGTATGTGGACTGAGCATAAATAACAAGATATGGCTCAATGAGCATGAGGAAAATCCTTCTCTGAAATCACCCCTCCAACCCTCTGATTTTGGTCTTTCCAGCATCTGCAACTTGAAGGCCAGAGAGGCTGGATAACAATGATCCCCCATAATAACTTGGCTTACTACACGGATCAAACCTTCCCTTCTTGAACTTCTAGATCCCACTTTGAACCTCCTGCCTTGAAAAATGGCAGTGAAGCATCTATACTTTAATCCATCTATACTAGGTTACATCTGCCTATTCCCCAATATTGCCTATTTTGGAAGACTTTGGAGAAGGTACTGGAACATCAGCTACAGAGAATTCTGATATATGAATCTCTATCCCCTTCAGTCCAAGTTCAGAACTGGTGCAGAACAGAAATGGATACTCTGTTGGATGACTTTTGGGGGAATCTGAATGAAGGAGCACAGATCTTCTGGTTTTATTAGCTCTCTCAACAGCTATCAATACTATTGAGCATATTTTTTGGACTATCTGCAATGGACTATTTTATGGTGGCTCCTTCCTTTCTGAGCAGGCAATTCCAGGCAATGTTAATGGGAAAAGAACCCTCATCTCTTCCTTTGTGAGGTACTACAGGTCTCTTTTGTGTTATAATATTAAAAAAGGGAAGGAAAGAAAATGCCAGGAATATCATTTTTATTTATTTATTTTATTTATAATTTAATTTGTATCCCGCCCTTCTCCTCACCGGACTCAGGGCGGCTAACAGCCTTATAAAACAACATTACAATAAATATCCATATTAAAACCAAATTAAAAGAAAATATTCGTAAAGGCCAATCGTTAAAATTACCCTTAAAATTACCCTTAAAAACCCCACTAAAATTCCCTAGG
>NW_015386851.1:195148-210673 GCF_001527695.2 Protobothrops mucrosquamatus | reverse complement strand
TCATCACGTCAAGGGCATCGTTGGGGTGGCCCGGGGTGGAGATGTACAGCTGAGTATCATCAGCGTACTGATGGAAATCCACCCCAAAGCCACGGATGATCTCTCCCAGCGGCTTCACATAAATATTGAACAAAAGGGGAGAGAGGACCGACCCTTGTGGGACCCCACAAGTTAGGGGCCTTGGGGTCGACCTCTGTCCTTAAAGTATCATCAATGTCCTGATGATTCCCAGCAATGTATCTCCATCCTGGACTGTATTAGAGATACAATAGATGTACTGTAGTGGTGGTTAAGGAATTGGATAGGAAAACAAACTCAAATTGAATCCCAACAAGACAGGGATGCTCTTTCTCCAGAAACCATCTGAATGATTATTAGCTCTAGATGGGGTTACACTTCCCTCTAAAGATCCATGATCAATGAGCTATCCCAAACTCACACCTTCTGCTTGCATTGAAACTGCAGCTATGACCAAATGTGGAATAAAGCAAAATGGTAGGATTTTTTTATTCCCCCTTTTGAAATGACGCCAGCAAAAAGGTCATTGAATAGCTCCTGTAAAAAAAAACATTTCAAAGCTGTACTGATTAAGATTAATTTTACTTTGATTTGTTATCGACTCAGTTTTTCATTTAGTGCTGAAGTTTTGCTTCACTGTACAATGGGATTCTGTTTTTTTCAAATCACTGAATTTAATATAAGCCAGTGAAGATGGCAGATAAAGTTACTATGTTTTTGTAGTCCCTGCGGTGATATATGGCAATAGCTTCTATAATGAAGAATTCACTGATAATATCTATTTTTACTTTGACTTTTTCTTATGAAACTCTAACCTCTTCAAGGATCTTCAGCTTTGGATCTTTCAAAAGTTTGGGAGGAAGTCTCTCTACCTGTGACTATTGCCCTGGTGATAGTTGCAAATACAGTGGTCACTGTGAGTTCCTAGTTGGCTGCTGTACTTGTTGGCAGCCATTCAGCTGGCTCTTTGGCTGAATGGCCCATTTGGTCTGCAGCCATAACAGGGGACAGCTTGTTAGAAGGATGAGTTTGCTTCAAAGTAGTTGACATAGCAGAGATATTGACAATTATATTAATGCATATTTCTGCAGCTTTAAATACCTAAAGAGCATTTCCTTCCTAATTGGGAGGGGAAGTAAATATGGGATTATATAACCTTTCAGTATTTTTTTCACATAAATCAGGTATAACATAGGTATGTAGAAAAATTTAGACCTGTTTGTTTAAGCCCCAGAAATTTGAAAATGTTAATTCTGTGAAAAGATTAAGACCCCATTTTCAATACATGCTGAGCAATATAGAGCCCTTCATGGAAATACAGATCCCAGGGACTAGAGTAAATGGAATGTTAAACTTCTGGAGCACTAATGAGCCTTGAGCATCATTCTTTTGGAAGATGGATATTAAATACCTATTTGCCCATTTATTTCTTATAGGCTGCTATGATCACAGTTCCTTGCTCAAATATTGGCCTAGAAATACGCTCTCTCACACACACTCTCTTCTTGATTCCTCCCAGCTATGAAAAAAAGAGAGCATCTGCATTAATTTGTTCTTTTTTTAAAAAAGCAAGATGGTGAACTCTGGCAGATGCAAACTAAATATAGCTGTTTCAGAAAATAGATGCCATGAGTTCTGCTCTGAAACATGCTTATGAATTCAGAATAAGTTACTTTAAAACAAAAATGCAGTGAAGCAATAATTATTTTTTTTACAAAATATACTCTCCAATTATCCCTATTTATTATAGGCAATCCCTATTTGTTGCTCCCTATACTTTACTATAGTTGTTGTGTCTCAATTTAACCCCATTTCTTGAGCATCTCCAGAACTTAAGGTATCTGCAGAGCCGGAAATATTTCACCAGCCTTGTGCAACCAGAGAAAGCTAGTCCTTGACTTATGATCACAGTTGCACCCAGAATTCCCACTGCTAAACAAGATGATTGCTAAGTGAATCACACCCAATTTTATGACCACAGTTGTTAAGTGAATCATTGCAATTGTGAAGTGAATCACAAGGTCATTAAGCAAACCTGGCTTCCCTCATTGACTTTGCTTGCCAGAAGCCAACAATCACATGACCCAAGGATGCTGCAATGATTATAAATAGTCCTTGATTTACAAATTTATATTTAGTGACCATTCAAAGTTACAACAGCACTGAAAAAATGACTTATGACCATTTTTCACAATTACAACCTTTACAGCAGGGGTGTCAAACTGCCAACCTGTGGACTGGACGCATCACCAGGAAACGGCGCCCATCCCATTGTCGGCAATGGGGAAAAAGCTCCGATACATCATGCACCGTCACGTGATGTCGCGAGTTTGACATGTCTGCTTTACAGCATCCCCATAATCATGTAATAAAAATTCAGACACTTGGCAACTGGTTCATATTTATGACTGTTGTCGTCTCTGGGTAATGTGATTATCTTTGGTGACCTTCTGACAAGCAAAGTCAATGGGGAAACCAGATTTACTTAACAACCATGTTACTAAGTTAACAACTGCAGTGATTCATTTAACAACTGTGGCACGAAAGGTTGTAAAATGGGACAAAACTCACTTAAAAATATCTCACTTAAACAACAGAAATTTTGGGCTTCATTATGGATGTAAGTCAAGGATTACCTGTATATGCTGTTTGCCAACCACCTGAATTTAGATCACATGACCTTGAGGATGTTGCAACAGTTGTAAGTGTGTGAATTAGTTGTAAATCACTTTTTTCAGTGCCACTGTAACTTCAGACAGTAGCTAAACAAGTGTTTGTAATTTGAGAACTACCTGTGTGTGGAATTCACCTTTCCAAATTCCCCAGTCAGCATTTTGGAAGCTGAAGCCAACATATCTGAAAGACAAGTAATTCGGGGAAAGTGAATTTTGCTTCTAGTTTATGTGCATGTTAATTCAAATGTATGAATATTATACTAAGAAATGACATCATATAGAGCTATGCAAATCCTTTGAAAAAGATGTTTCAGAATGCACAGGAGAACCTTCAAAGCTACTCTTTTTTTTTTTACATTTTTTAGTTCAGATATATCTCTTAAGATTTTGTTTACAATGCACTTAACAGTGAGTTAATATAAAATAGCATAATAACTTACTGAATTGGATGTATATTTTCATTCCTGTTTATCTACCGGTATGTGTGTTCTTATTACCTCACAATTATTTTATTTATTCAATTTCTATGCCGCCCATCTCCCCTACAAGGTGACTCTGGGTGACACTATTTCCATATATTTTGCGTGACACTATTAGAACATACTTCATATTTTATTTGCTATCATTGTGTAGAAACTCTTTCTGTATTTTATTTATTTGGAATTTATAATTTTACTTGCAAAATACTATGCTCAGTGAGTACAGTAAAGATTATTAATTCATTCATAGGCTGTACACTTTGTGAAGCACCTTTTCCAAAAGATGAGTGCAGCTTTAATACAGTTCATTGTCTCTTATATGAACAATTTCTTCAACATACACATTCACTTTTGTCTACCAAGGTCATAGTGATAGAGGAGACATGGAGGAGGAGGAGGAGGAGGAGGAGGAGGAGGTGGTGGTGGAAAAATCTAAAACATCCTTGGGATGAGGTAGAAAACCAAAAGCTTCTTTGCCATAAGAAATTATCCTTGGAGTACTTGGATGACAGATTTAAGTGGTGTATCAATCTTTTTATTTTTTTATTCCTTATAGGACTTATGTGCTGATAATACGTCTTGTATATGACAGGGGTCCCTTGTGAATTCTTTCAATTTCATATATTTCTGTTGAACATTGGAGAATGAGAAAATTTAATCTTGGGGAATTTCCATCTTGTTACGTGATAAAAGGCTTGATACAGCTCAGCCTCCTACAGGATTGCCATAGAAACACTTGAAAGTATTTTGTTCTTCTCAGAGGAACATCTCCAGCTCATGAAAGGCAATTTATAGCTACTGATCTTGTCCCCAACACATTTCCTTTTGGTTTAGTCATGCTGCTATATCCACAGGAAGTTCTTTGCACTAGTAGCTTTACTTTTCTGAACATGCTGTGCTGCAAAATATTGCAGCCTAATCTGCATTTAATTATTAAGAACAGCCCAGCTGAACTCTGCCATAGACTTGGCTGAAACTTTAATGGAATACATAATAAAGGCCTGGACATTTGGCATTATACTTTAGAATGACACACAACTATTGCAACTCTATTCCTGAAGACCCCCAGAGGAAGGAATTGTCTCATCATGTTTTCCTTTGGGATCAAATTGAAGAAGCCGGGCAGAATGGAGGAGAGGCCATTCCCAAATATCCCTAGCATCTCATTACAAAATAACTGTAAGAACACCATATTACACCCACAAAAGCTTCACCAGCATTCTCCTCCCCCCAAAAAAAGATATTCCAAATCAATTATGTCATCAAATAGAAGAAAAAATGGCTGGAAAAAATAGGATTTTTTTTTCTCCAGCACCATTAAAACCAGAATTATTTTTAAATTATTTTGAAACTATTGTTGGAAGAAAAATCAGGTACAGTTCCAAACCGGGAATGGAGGCTGCTTAAGAAAGAAGGTCTGTTTATTGATGAGCAGAACCATCAACAGCATGCAGTTCTGGGACAGCTCACTAATTGATTTGATGAGTACAAGGATTTTTATACATTTTACAGCATTTCGTAATTTGAAGGCTTGCTTTGTGTGCTTTTATTATTAGATTTGTCTAGCTTGTTTCACAAGGCTAGCAATGGGTATAAAAGAGTGACTTCCTTGGGTTTTAATCCTGTCAAACAAATGCAATTATTTTTATCCACTTATCTTTAGTCTGTCTATTACCTCCATTGAGCTCTCTTTGTGAATCAACAGGCCTGATTCAATGTTTCCACTTTTTGCAATAGCCAGGGGTTTCATGAGTGAAACATTGTTTCTGTATTTCTTTTCCTGAGTTTTATTCTTGTAATTTGGGGGGCATAGTAAAAAGGATTGGGGGGGGGGTTCCTTTCTTACCACACTATATTTCTGTATTGCTGAGCAACTATACCTCTCTGGAAGTTTTCTATTAGATGACAGTAATAATCCTCATTTCCATTTCTCTTAGTGGAAAAACACTGAAAGCAATCTCTTATCATATTGCTGCAACAGTTAAATTAAGGTTGCAAATCACAGTGTGTTGAAAAAATAAGGAGCACCATTTATTCAATAATTACTTTGGAATACACAAAGTACATTCAGGCACTGGGTGGCAGACCCATCCTTGCATATACTTAACTACTCAATTGGATGCAGATTCTCAAAAGCAACAAGAAATAACAGAATGATGATGCTAATAGTGAAACCAGATTCTGCAACAAACCAATGTCTACTTAGCCTCCACATTTACAGTACATCAACAGCAGCATCGCACCCCTCAATAAGTTCACATCCAAGATTAGAGTCACCTTCATGTGGTGTCTTTCCCTAAGGTGATATAGGTAACCATCAGCCCATGAAATTCCTCCACTATAGACCCTATGCAAGACAAGCTAACCAAACTCTGCACAAAATAATTGACACAAGTTTGACATCAGGACTCAAATGAAGGATAATGCAATATCACAGTATTTCACCTTCCCAAGAACTACCATTATAGATTTCTTTTCTTCCAAAATAGTTCCTTTAAGATATTCTATTCTATTCTATTCTATTCTATTCTATTCTATTCTATTCTATTCTACTCTATTCTACTCTACTCTACTCTACTCTACTCTACTCTACTCTACTCTACTCTACTCTACTCTACTCTACTCTATTCTATTCTATTCTATTCTACTCTATTCTATTATTATCTTAAAGGAACTATTTTGGAAGAAAAGAAGTTCACCAGTACAATTAAGATGAAGTCAAAATACTTTAAACGATTTCAGGCAATCTCAGAATGTCTTCACAAACACATTTTTTTTTAACACATTACAATTGTTCATTGATAAGAAACTTGTAATCTGTCTCACATGCATCTGTATAATCACCCAGTCTTCACCCCACCCCTGCTTCATATCATCCCAGTTTAAACCTTGCAAACATTTAGCCACTTTATGCATTTTATGTAGTGATCTATAGCTCATCCAAGTTTATGCCTTTTAATAAAAAGTGTTTGTTTGAAAAGAGGCTATCAGATTCCCAATTTTTGGCTACCGTAACTTATGATGGCTCTCTTCCTTCAATATTTACAATATTGGACGTCCCGGCACACCCTAAATAGTGTTAGCCTGACCTTTAAATCTACTGTGGAAATATGTTTGATGGGACCATCTATATTTTGCTCCTTGAGGCTCCTAGAGCGAATAGATATGTGAAATAATAAACATTACATTAGGGCCATTTTGGAGTTTAACTTTTATAAAAGCAAAACAAATCCTAAATATGCATGTGCAAAATTTCAGTAATGTGAAGCTCATTTTATGTAGTCAGTGCCTTTACCCAGTGAGTGTTATGCTTCCTAAGGGGTTTCATTTCCCTGGCACTATACAGTTTTCAAGATATTTCAGCTGTTAAAATTCATTGTAAATGTTAAGAAGTGATGGAATATTTTGTATATATTACAAACCAAAAATATCCTTAGAGGACTTTGAGGGATTCTTCCATTTTGCTATCTGAGTAAAGACTGTTACCTGTTTTTATTTAAACACCAGCTAAAGCCTTTACAGGTCATTTTAGAACAGACATGTCAAACTCGCGATGTCACATGACGTCGCGCGACGTATCGGAGCTTTTTTGCCATTGCTGGCAATGGGGTAGGCGCAGCCCCAGTATGATGAAACTGGCCCACAGGCCGGCAGTTTGACACCCCTGTTTTAGAACATATCCTTTTGTGGGTGCTTTCTGCATACGTTTGTCAACTTTACACCAGATATTCACATAGTGGACTGCTTTGTGTTTTCAGGGCATCTCAATTCTCAAATAATTTCAGAATCAATAGAAAAGCAGATTTAACTTTATGGCTTTCTTGTTTTGTGTTTCTGTTCTCTGGTTGTTCACCTTGGCTAATGAAAAACGTGTCTCTGCTGGCTTGCCAGCATATTCTGTGCAGCTGTCCACAAAGAAATGTAAAGCACTAGAAGTAAAAAAAAAATGGAGTTGATATTTGCAGCCATTGATATGCTATTTTTCTCCCTGCTGGAGACAATTTAGAAAAGAAAAAGTGTAGAATACTTACTGAAGCTCTCTATGTGTATGTGTGCGCACATGCATGTTCAAGTCAGTACTGACTTCTGTAAGCTGCCTGGACTAGTCCCTGCAGGGTTTTTTTGGCAATTTTTCTTTTTATCAGAAATGATTTGCCCTTGACTGCTTTCTAGGTCTAAGAGAGAGTGATTGGCCCATGATGATCCTGCTGGCTTTGAGCCTACGGCAGGACTAGAATTCACCACCTTCTGGTTTCTAGCTTGGTGCCTACACTATAACAGATTGGCTCTCTCACTGAAGCTATAGACCATTAATAATAATAAATACATCTGTATCAGATTCTTCATCAAAGATAATAAAAATAATATGAAATATAATAATACTAATACTAATAATAACAAAATATCAAATAACAAAAATAACAAAATATTGTGATTTGCAAATTGAAGTTGTGTGACTAGGGAGGAGGAAACCAACGGTTATACCAATAGTAATAGGAGCTCTTGGAGCAATACCCAAAGGGCTGCCTAGATACATGGAAATTTTAAACTTATTAGACCTGATTATCCTGACTTTGCAAAAAACCATCCTACTCGGAACTGCCTATATACTCAGATGCTACCTTAATAACTCTTAGGTCCTTGATTAGGACTTGAACTATTAAGTTTTTACCAGTCCCAGACCGTGAATTGAATTGGAGATTAAATCTTAAATAATATATAATATATAAATAATAGCAACAACAACATCCTGCCTGTGCTTAAGGTGCTGGCCCACTGTCCAAAAGAACGAATAATTAAATTTCAGGCCTAACCTAGACTTGATGTATAAACACTGTAAAACTAGATAATCACTAAATAAATTCAAAAACATTTTCAACAATTGCCACCAAAACACTATTTATGCAATCACCAAAGTCATTGGACAGATACATCATGTATGCATAGTGGAATTGATCATGACTAACTATTTTATGATTATTCCTTTTCCTCTTTCTCCTTTTCTCCTAACTTACCCTGACTTCAAATCTTAAAATCCTGGATTTCAGGTAATTATTTGTAATGTACCAAACTGTTTGAGGGGATCTATCTTTTGATTAGTGAGGGAGGTGATAATGAATTTTCAGGTTTTACAATTTTGTGACAGATGACAGTCTGCAGTAGCAAATCAGAAAATAAAGGAAATAATCAACCAGTTTTTAATTTAAAAATAAAAAATATTTCCTTCTAGTTTACACATAAATAATTATCATCCTCCTAATCAGATACCAAGATGAATATTCAGCTGAGTAAATTTCTGTAGTTTTAAGCCTGGATTTAAAAGCAGCAGAATAGAATAATTTTGCCACATATCTGAACAAAGGAAAACACAGTGTGATCAAATATTACTGGATACACTGCATTCTCAGCAGGGGCCAAAACCCAGAGCTATTGAGTCAGAAGGTGACATTTTCTATGAGGTGTCCATGCTAAATCATCAGTTTTGACCAAGGAGTCTATTGTCAAAACGAATTGCCACCCAAAAGAAAGAATTTATCAGTATTAGACTCCTAATTCTCTTGCAAGTCAGTTTTAAAAATCTTCACAGTTCAAAACCATTATAATGGATTACAACTATAAAAATAATCAGTTCCATGCAGTCTGTTGGGGGATTTTGCTGACTCCTTCTCACAATCAGTAGTACTCTAGATATTAGCATGTTTATTGATAACAATAATCATATTATGAAGAAACATGAAATTCCCTAACTTCTAAAGGTCATTGGACCCCAAAGCTGTAGTTGGACTTGGAGGTTCCTGATTATTCTTGAGTGTGTTTTATGCCTTATACTGTATTGATGTTATTAATGTTTCTTGCTTTTTATTTATGTGAACTACTAGAGAGAAATTTATAGATATAAAAGCTACCAAAAAGGGCATCACTTAAGATAATAAAAGTCTTAAATACTTTCAGTCAGTTATTTTATTGTTTTATGGATCACTTTATAATACAACTCTATTTATAACCCTTTCTAATTACTGGTATTACTTTTTGAATCACTCTCCTGTTGAAAAATCAGAAGTCATATTTCTTCATGTTCAAAAGAAGTTTAAAAAAATCACCAACTTTTTCCATCATGCCTTCAGTAAACAGAGTAAGCATGTTTTTGTGCTCACCATCCTGCTATAGTATCTCTTTGCTGCTTACTTTATTTCTTTTTATTGCTTTCTATATCTATTTTAAAATGGGTGTGGCATTTAGGATTGTACAGTGCTTTAGATTTGAACACGGAAAGATGTTTTGGTGGTTAAGTGGCTGCAAATTTAAACCTGTTGGCAACTCTTTGAAGCAGCCATGTCTTCTTCTAGGGGCATATTTCAACTGCAGAGAAAAAAACTGTGCATTCCAGAGATGCAGATGTTACCCTGTTTTGTGAATAATTTCATTTTTATTATAAAACTAGCTGAAGAGCGCTGTCCCTTAAAAAGCAATCCATAAAAATAGTACATAAAATTAATTCAAATATGCACAGTTTGATATCCAAAGCTGGAAAGGTAATTTTGTTTTCTACATAATTGTACCAAGTTAGTTTCTGGGGACTAAAATTTTTTCCCCTATATTTATTTTTAAATTTATTATGGCTACCCACTTCAAAAGCCTCTGGGCTATCTGCTAGTTCCTTGAAAACAAAGCTTTTTATATTATTTGGCCCAAAGCAGTAAATTAATTCTGTCCTCAATAAAGAGGGGACAGAACACATGCTCTGGAATGTTGTTTCACGAGCAATGGTTGTAGATCCAGCTGCTAACACTGATATCTATAACATTCCTGTGTTTGTTTTGTCATACTTTGCCTCATTGCAGGGCCGGCCTTGCATATAATCTTTTTCTCTTCTATTCTTCTCGTTTGAATTGGGACTGGGAAAACTATGGAATATTCATTCATCCATTTCATGTCTTCTTAATTTAAAACAAGCCCCTATTATAGTTTGTTCTGAGGAAACTAAAATATTTATTAGGGTGGTGAAACATGAATGTTATCCCCTTTGGCTCCTTACTTCAAGTGTTGGAGATGATCCAGTTTGTTTTAGCACTTGAAGTAAACTGTTAGAAATATCCTTTCCAGATTCATAGAGAGATAAAGAGACTACTTGAGAGATAAAGAAATGGCCAAAGGAAAACAGCATGGTTCTCCATCTGATATGCAAGACTGTCACTTGTATATTTGTGCTGATAGACTGATTTAACTGGATTATTTTCAGACGGAATCACCCTATAGTACTTTTGCACAGCCCCACTATTAATGCAAGTTTAGCCTTTAAATTTTGATTTAATAGCAAGCCAAACCACTATTACTAATAAGCAAGCTTCACTGAACACAATAAACATGCTTACATTTGAAAGGATAATTCAGCCATTCTGTTTAAGTTTACTTTATATAAATTCCTCCCAGTCATAATCAGCTGAAGGATCGGCATGTATTCTTGCACATTTTAAATAAGGATAACTCTATAAAACTGTCACTCTTTACCGTATCTGAGAACCAAAACTGCGGCACCACTACTACTCTGTACCTCTTAAGCCAGTGAATTTACCCATAGTTGTATGCTGCAGTGCAAATTCTTCATCTCCCCTTGCATTCCCCTGAGAGTTGCTGGCCCAATTCAGATGGTTTCTTCCTTGGAATCATTATCAGGGAACAGGATTTGGGGAACGTGACCTGGACTCATTTTTGCAATGCGTTCTCAGGAGGCACAACAAGAGACATTTGCTGAGAGGCACATAGATATGAAGGACATATATAGCACTTATAGCAATTACAAGATAAAACAAAGAGCACATGGCAGTAAAGTGGATTTTTTTTAAAAAATGGATGCTTGCAAAACAGCCACTGGGAATTTGTAATGCTGCCAGAAACTTAGTTATAAAAGGGAACATTTCTATAAACATCAGTAGAGTTCATGACTATTATGTCTATGCAAGACTTCGTGTGGCTTCCCACCTCCTAATACTTCACAAACACGGCAGCTAGAGTCTAGGTCAGGGGTAGTCAACCTTGGCTCTTTTATGACTCGTGGACTTCAACTCCCAGAATTCCTGAGCCAGCTGTGCTGGCTCAGGAATTCTGGGAGTTGAAGTCCAAGAGTCATAAAAGAGCCAAGGTTGACTACCCCTGGTCTAGGTGAAATAATTACATACCTTTCTGCTACCACCATAGTACTGCCATGAGCATGTATCTATTTCTTCATTAATTTTTATATGATTTATCTCCTGCCTCAATCCAAATCTTCTCAATCCCATCAAGGGTACAAGATAGAATCTTAATGCCATTGGCATTATGGTCATATAGTCACTATGCTGACTCTGACCTGTTTTGGAACTGATTATCATAATCTATCCTTATTTAAAAGTAATAGTAGAAACTCCCATTGTCAGAGAGGTATGGACCCTTAAAGAAAATTCTTGCTAGAGAACTTCAAGGTTCTTTGAGAGGCTTTGGAAACAAATTTCAAAATTCAGCCAGGGAATAGGATTCATTCAATCCAAGGATAAGAGGTGGAACAATTGGTTCAATCTTTTGATATACATAAAGACAAAATCTTTATGTAGAAAAATCTCTATTAAACCATAGACTTTGGACCTAATCCACTATTTCTCAATCTTAGCAACTTTAAGACATGGGGAATGAGGAATTTTGGTAGTTGAAGTCCACATATCTTAAAGTTGTCAGTTTTTCTTTTAGGTTTGATGGACAAAGACTTTGAAAGAAAATTTGGAGCTTTGTGATTATATATGTTAACAGTGGCAAGACTCTTATATGGACAAAGCTGGAAAGACACACTAATTCTAGCAAGAGCCAGTTTGGTTTAATGGTTAAGGTAGCAGGTAAGGTAGTCAGGAGGCTATGACTATCTTAGCTATGAAAATCACCTGGGTAACTTTGGGATAGTCATTCTCTCTCCTCCTGACCCACTTCACAGGATTATTGTTGTGGGGAAAATAGGATGAGGAGGTGTGTTGCTTATATTCATCACCTGGAGTTATTTGTAAAAATAATAAAGATGGGATACAAACGAATAAATTCCCACAATGAAAGAGTGGATGGTAAAGAAGATGGAGTTAGCAGAGATGGCAAAATTGACTGTTTTAATTAAAGAAAAGTATTTATCTAGTTTTGTTTCTACTTAGAAAACACTTCTGGAGTTTTTGCGAAAAACTTTGATTTTAAGTTTTGATTATTAGAATGATTTTGTAATGATAGAAATATCTTGAAATGTAAAATGTAAAGCAAAAAAATTGAACTGGTTTTTTTTTTCATTCTTCTGCACCGAAGAAAGTTGAAGTCATCACTTTTTTCTGTCTCTCGTTGCACTTTTTCTTTCTCTCATTTTTCTAACTTTTGTTTTTTATATATATATTTATCTTATAATGAGACTTAATAAAATTTATTGTAGAAAAAACCTGAATGAGCAGCCATATCAATTTATAAATCTCAGTGCTCCATCTACAAAGCATTAATCTTTAAGATTGTCCTAACAGCTTCATTTTGGCAGTGGTCAGTTTTCTTTTAGGCTGGTCCTTTGTGCATTAGTTACAGAGCAACTGAGATAATGAGCTCATTTTTATACAGCCGAAAGCTGACTTCAGTGCATTGGCTATAGTTCCTTTGCTATGCTTAATTGGCTTTTTTTTCCTGGTGCTTTTTGCTGAAGAAATTGTTTGTTAGACATTTACAAAATACCACAGTGAAGAAATTACCTCCACTGTGCTTGCATATTGGCTGTTTTGCACCTTGCATGTCATTTTCTGTTGAAAGTCAAAGACATGGTTGCATGAAGCATGGTGTGTTGCATGTATTTGTGGTCACATCTGTTAAATACATTTTGCATCATTGTTCAGGATTTTATAACTATGGTATGTTTAATATTTCAGCAGACAATGGACACTCCATGATTTAGTGCTCCTTTCTTGTTCTTCTATGTCATGTCATGTCATGTCAGCCTTCTTCTATTGCTGTTTTAACAAAAAAAAACTGTGAAAATATATGTTTCCCTTTATCACCAAACACAATTAAACTATTTAAAGACTTTACTGTAAATAAAGTCAGTTTCTCTATTCTAACACTGATATAATTCTACATGAACTTTTTCCCTCTGTCCTTCTCCACTTTTTCTCATTCATACACATCTAGATTGCATGGAGAAAAATCAGCATATTTTCCAGCATAAATACCTCAATTATAGCAGGGCTTTAAAGTTTGTGAACTCTTTTGCTAGAGACAAATATGCAGTTTTGGATTATTTTTCTCAATAAATAAATGAATAAGTATAATTTTTATGAGTCATTTGTATAATCCTGAACTAGTTTCAGGGCTTGTATAAAGAACACATCTCATTTTAGGCCATATTGATGCAGAAATATTAAAAATTCTAAAAGGTTCATAAACTTTTAAGCATTACTGTAATTTCTCTTTTTAAAATAGTATTTTTTATTAAAAATTACAATTTGCAATAATAAAAACCTAATATAAACAAAAAAAACAAAAAAATGAAAAGAAAAATAAAAGTTGCAGGAAAGAAAAAAGAAAAATAGGAAGAAAAAAGAAAATAAAAATAAAAATAATAATATGGTAAAGACAATGAAAGGAATCTGCCACCTCCTTCACAATAAGTGTAAACAATTTTAGTAACTTATCACATTCTCCTAAACTTCAACACATGACAACTTGCTTCATCTCTATCTCATCTGTGATCATATCTATCATCTTTCCACTGTCATCTGTTTATATCCAGATTGTCCTCCACATTTACTTTATGTAGGTCAAATCTAAAACATAAAAGGATGCAGGAAGCAGATTACCCAGGCCTAATTATTCATAATCTGAAACACAAATTCATTTTGCTGACATATGTATGATTTGCAATCAAGTCTTTATACTGTGTGTTGCAGCTGTTTAACAGTAATTCCCTCTACATGGGAAATCTTTAGAGATGCAGGCTTGGGGAGATTGAAGAGATCATTATTAAGATATTTTTCAGCCTTTCCATATAGTTTGCAAGATGCTGGCAGAAGTGAGAACCCCCACATGCAGCTTTATTGTTGAAATCTGCCCCTCTTGACTAACTGAAGCTTTCTTAAAATTATTTACCATTTTTCTTGTTACCTGTTCTGATTCCATACGCCAGTGTTCTCCAACCTGATTTAGCATACTTAATTTAATTTTATATTTGTTTATGTATTTATTTATTTCTATGTACCTTAAAAACTATGTTAACAGCCCTATAATTTCACATTTTCAAAAATATATGGTGATGTGCAAAAGGATATTTAAGAGCTGAGAATTTGCAAACATCAATTCCTTCTCTGTGAACTGAAAAATCTGCATCTGGTCTGCTCTCTATGTGTCCTCTGATTCCCTCTATCTGGATCTAATGCCCATGAGGGCAATCACAGTGTCTGTGTTTGCACAGATCAAAGCCAGAGCAATTTACTGCACTAGGCACTAAAACCTTTGTATTCTAAAATATTACAAATTACTATCTGATCCATTAATTAGGAGCAGGACGCTGAAGCATCTTTTGATAGCAGTGACAGCCATGGTTAACAACTATTCAGAAAACACTCAGAAATTATTGTGATGACATTTGTTCAAAGCACCACTATACTGTCCATGCTGCAGAACATGTATCATGAAACCACATGGTAACCAATTGACCCTGCTGTCCCAGCTTCAGTTTATAACCCTAAAGATACTTGTAATTTGTTTGGGTAAGAATAGCAAAAGCCAGGCAGAGCAGTTAGCCATGTCTAAGATATTAATTTTTTTCAAAGATGGTGTCTGCAAGCATCTTGACTCCTGTTTTAGTTGCTACTATGTTATATTTATTTATAAATTAAAGAGTGCTTAGCCAGGTAATCTCAAGGGGGAAAAAAGATACACTGAATCTTCATGCTGCTTTTTAAAAAAGGAAATATTGTCCTGAGATAGATAGGAAGTGTACCATTAACAGCAACATAATCATCCACCCAGAGTTTTAAAAAATAAGGTGTCCTGTCTTATAGTATATATTTAATTATACCCATTATAGTATATTCCCAACATTTTCCACAGTGGACACATGAAAACCTTTGTTTTGTCTAGAAAATAAAACTTATTTCTATACAATATAGCTATAATGGAGAATTAAGAGACGCCATGTTTATGGTTGATAAGATCATCAAAATTGTGAGTTTTTATGCTCTCCAGTATTATGTAAGTTACAACAACTAACACAGGCAAGATTGCAATTGACATTTCACAATATCACTATTATGGTTTATCTTTCTATATGTATCCCACTCCATATTAGTTAATACAACATAATTGCCAAAGGT
>NW_015386851.1:169121-195048 GCF_001527695.2 Protobothrops mucrosquamatus | reverse complement strand
AGAGAGAGAGAGAGAGAGAGAGAGAGAGAGAGAGAGAGAGAGAGAGAGAGAGAGAATCCTCCCTATAATCTTTCTATTCCCCATCATCTAGTCAGAGCTGAAGAAGTTTCTTGGATGAGAAGCAAAACGTCTTCAAAAAAAAACAAGAAAGTCCAGTTGCCTCCTGAAAAAGCACCTTTGGAACAACCATACCTGGATGACTGAGAACTTCCATAGACATTTAGCTATGCGCTTTGGGATGAACACTCTTCAAATGGTGCGAGAGTATGAACAGATTTCCAGAAAACATGGCAGACTACAGGAACCATTTGTGCTTCAGTTTGAGATTCAAACAACACAGACTCATCCCAAACAGCCTGCGCCTGTCTTCAACAATGAAGGGACACAGGGTAGAAAACATCCTGCAGCCAAGAAGGCTCCACATACATTTGTACTATTCAGGTGACCCTCCAAATGGCCCCAACGACTCTCTAAAAGAATGCAAATGACCAGCTGTCTGCAAGCAATATAAATCCTTCCACTCTCCACCATCTAGTCAGAGCTGAAGAAGTTCCTTGGATGAGAAGTGAAATGTCTTCAAAGAAAAACAAGAAAGTCCAGTTGCCTCCTGAAAAAGCACCTTTGGAACCCTCCCTATAAAATATAGTGAATGTTTGTTATGGTTTTTATGTTCACCTTTTCAACATATTTTAGCCATATCATAATCCCACTTTTTAAAAAGAGATGCACTAAAGTCATTTACTAAAATTTTGTAGAGCATTGGATTCAGTTATAAACTGATACTTCAAAGTGCTTGGGGAGGAAGGGATGTAATGCCACATTTCTGCAACTCTTTGAAGGCTCTCTTTGGAAGCAGCTGCTTTAAAGAGCTACAGACAGGTACTATGTTTGTACCTTCACACTGAATATTGCTATAAAGTGTTCTAGTTCAGCAATATGTGGAGAATCATCCACTTTGGCATTTCAGTTAAACGGAAAGAAATATATTGCAAGTACTAGAGAACTGTTTAAGTAGTATAATCTGTGTTTCCACTGGCAAACTAACATATTTTAATTTGTTATTTTAAGGCCAAATATAATAGAGAATTTTTTCTGCATCTCCCAATATTCCCCCCTCCCATTCCAGGAGGTATTATGTATGCCTGGACATATTTTTTGGGATCCACTCTCCTTTTAAATAATTTAGATAAGTACATTCATTCATAAGATTCATGGTCAAAGGAGATCATGTGTGTGCCTCTCTTTTGCCACTATTACAGTATGAATATGCTCTAGCATAAGGGTCAAACTAAATCTTATTTTAATATGGCCATGAAGGCTGAAACTGATAAGCAGAGAGACTGAAACCAGTCATGGCTATTATCAAAGCATGGTGCAGATACAGAAGCCCTCCATATCTGAGGCCAAACAAACCAAAACAAAAACAAATGGCAAAGAGAGGGAAAGAAAGAGAGATGTAAGATTAAACTGTGAGATGTTATAAACAGAAGACTTGATTACCGTACTTGATTCTACAATAAAACCAACTTTCTGAACCTTACCCTTGAGTGTTCTGGGGGGAGATTTATTGACATCCTTGTTGACAGGTTTGATCAATTACATTTACTCCCAGTGATATGGGAGGGGAAAACATACCCAAGACTTTATCATTAAAATCATGGCTACTTATGTTTTTTTCCAAAATCCTCTTGACCATAGGTCAGGTTGCCAGCAACATGTTCCTGTATCAATATAATTTATTCATCTATGTAAGATCTGAAGAGTTTCCTACAAGCTAATGTAATGCAGGATATATGCCAGCTCTTGACAGAGGGAGCTGCAAAATAGGTCACCCCTTTTGGCTGCAGAACAGCCCAGATCTGGGGAACAGCCCAGATCTGGGGAACTTCATCAATTTTGTGGCACTTCTGGGAGATAATTTTGATGAGCTCAACAAATAGATGACCATCAACTATTAGATGCATCCCTTGTAAGACAGGAAATACTCAGTACGAGTGTATGTTGATTATTTCCAAATATTAATTCAAGGGTGTTGGCTGGAATAAAAAAGCATTAAATGTTTAGTTTAAAGGACTATCAGACAAAATACAGGTAGGTCATAATTAATGTGACTTTGAATGGTACAAAATTTGATTTAGTGAATTTATAAAATCATACTGGATTATGTTTAATGCTAACCAGAATTCAGTTAGCATGAGGTTAGCACATGTATGATTGAGGCTAGCACATGCACAGTTGTCAGTGGTCTAAAACACAGTTCAGTTTAAGATACTAATAATTGTGAAAAATAGAGAAAATGAAAGTTCCATTCAAAGAAAGTTAAAAAGAGGCATATTTTGAAGAATGAGGAAGAATGCAGGAATGAAGAATGCAAAGCATAGTATGTATGCTTTGAATATGGGTTTATCCTCTTTTATTATTATGGAGGTAGTCTTCTACTTAAAGCCATAATTGACACAATTACAGTTGTAAATGGCATCAGTTGTTAAGTAGGTCACCACATGACTGAGCTCAAGTTTACAACACCCTTTTGTGGTGGTTGGTAAGCAAATGCAGCAGTTGCTAAGCTAATGCATAGATATTAAACAGACCCATTGTTCACTATGGGTGTTTTTGGCTGGACACCAGAAGTAAACATTGATTTCTGGCAAAAACATTATATACTGCAGTCACATAATTGTGGGATGCTACAAATGACCATAAAAGTGGGCCAGTTGTCAAGAGCCCAAAATGTCTTCATATGACCTGGTAGGAGGGCAGTGGGTGTCTAAATTTTAAATCCAGGTTATAAGTACCTTTTGGGGGGGGGTGTTTCATCATAATTCTGAATAGTCACTAAGCAATCAGTTATAAGTTGAGGGTTACCTGTATGCTATTTCATTAATAAACATGCACAAATTTAAGTTTATAAATTTGAATTGTCTATTTCTGTGGAGCTGGAATCAATTAACCTATTTTGCATAGAAATATCACTTTGAACACTGTAAATTTGAATAATGTGACCATTTCATGGGATATATTAACCACACTAATTAAGACATACCTGTATGATACAAGAACGTTAGAGCACTGAGTGACTTTATATTAGTGATCCAACTCTGCTTGGGGATTGATGAAAGATTTGAAAAACTGCTGCAGAGTTCAAGGGAAGGGAAGATACCTCTGTTTTCTTTCATTTCCTCCTCCCTGCTTTCTGTTCATGAATCAGATGTAAGGGAGATGGGCGGTTAAGAAATATGAAGTATAAATAAATAGATGAAGCTAGCAGAGCTCCACCCTCTGTCTGAGAAAAGCTGCCTCACTGCATATAAAGTCTAGGTATATACTGTAGGAAATCTGTGGGGAAGCAGGCATTTTGCAAGTAGATGCCTTAAATGATCCAAATCTGGTATGGTAAAGATAAATCCTTTTTCTTAAGTTGAGCTTCAGTACTGATGATCATAATATTTTCTTGGGAATTCTCATTTTCTCCACCTAAGCAATCCTGAACAAGTAAATACTTGCTGCAACAAATGTTATCTTTCTTCCAAAGTACTCAGAGTAGCTTGTCTAGAAATTCTTCCATTCATTTCTATTTAAAAACCCAGTGAGGGAAGTTCAATTGAGAGGTAATGCTTAGCCCAAGGTCATCTACAGATGTTCATGGTTGGAGCCAGATTGGAACTCATTCCAAGCTTGTTGGTGATAATGTGTAGAAATGACTGGTAGCAATTCCAGTGATTGGAGCAGCTAGAAAATTGTGATGTTGTAGGCCTAGGAAAGACTATCTTTATTATAGACTAAATTTTTGTTTTAAACTGTAGGGGTATCTAATATGGAAAAGAACACCAGATTTTGGCAAGGAAAAAAACGGTCTTTTGCAGAGAAAGTAGCAAAAAAGGAAGGGGGGAAAAGTTGCGATGAAATCGAGCCTTTAGACAATAGTAAATTTCAAAAATAAAATGGATAAAAATGACAGTAGTTGTAATGGATAGGAATCCAAGTAGGAGAAGCTCAGTATGAAAATTCAAAGCACTTCAGGGTACAAAGAAAGATTTTAGGAAGAAATCAATAGACTTTCGCTTAGTGCCTAGATTTATGAATGGATTACTATGTGGCAATTAATCAGTCTTCACATTAGCAATCAGTATTCGTAGTGTGTATGCGTTTCCCCACGCCCACCCCCTTAAATAAATAGCTGGCACAGGAAGCTCAAGCCTGTCAGGATTTTCTTTGTACTGTGTGAAGCTGGACAAGGTTGTTATTCTACAGATCAGTACCTCCTAGGAAAATGAATGGGACAGTCAAATAATGCAGCCAAATGTTTGCAGTGTTGATTTGCCTTTAAACGACGTAACAGTGGGGTATGTGGGACAGCTCACCATAGTGCTGAAAAGGTCATCTAGATCCCACAATGATACACAATCCTTCCCTGATAGATTTGGCTAACAGAGCAATTGCACAAAGTCAAGTTGTAGTAAGATAGTTACAAACAAACAAAAGAATTTTCATGTAAACAAGTTGACAGAACAAGCAAGTCAGTTCTATGCACTTCTAGCTAAAGGTGAGCTTGCACTGATGTTAATGAAACCATTACTCCTAATGCAAATATCTGTCAGAAGGACCATGACAATGGGGGAAAATGTATTCTTCCTCTTTACCCTCCAGCTATTTTTCCCCCAGAAGAAACCAACACAAAACCTGCAATAGGATCACAAATTCAGGAAAATAGCTTTGCTGATGATTTTAGCCTTTTCTTGAGTGACATGGAAAAACTGTCTAGTATGGAATTGAATCTGTGGCATTTTAATCCACCCTCATAAGGGTGGTCTGTTTATAATGTTTGTCAGAAGGTTTGTACTTATAAATAGGCAGCTATTTATAATATAATTTCATACATAACTATCCTAGATACAGTTTGAATACAAGCGGCCTCTTTTCACTGTGTTCTGAATACATGCTGCTTAATCCTGCCCCATCTCCTGTGCGTCTACAGAATATTCCCAGATCATTTGTGTGAACAGGGCTTCTGCTTTGCTCTCCTGATACAAAGCCTCACTGCAGTAGGCACTCTGTGTTCTCAGACAATGTCCACATATTGATTTCAAGACTTCATTCATTTGTTGTTGCTGTTTTGTTGGTGCTGCTGGTGCTGCTGCTGATATTATTCTTGGCAGTCAAAAGGAAGACAGCAACAATTTGCTGGGAAATGTACCATCTTCAGGCAAGCATCTAGCTGAAGTCTTCCTGGTCTCTTTGGGGGTCTCAAATTCATTGATGCAAAGGACACACTTAGCAAGCTGCAGAGAACACAATGTATCATCTAATCATCTAATCTTATTTACTATGGGAGGAATTTATACTGGGGACGTTCTATATGATTATTTTTTTTAACTGCTTCTGCTTCTTGGACTAGCATGGAATATTTCCAATTTTGTGGCTATAAAGAGGTTACATAAATCAAGTTTAATTAGGCTTTTTCCAACATTAAGTTAGTTTTTACCCATTTTTGCATTAATTTACAAATGTCATTGTTTGGGAAACAGTTATCACAGAAATTGAAGTGTTATAAGTATCTTAATAGCTGCCCACATAGTTAAGGAGAATGCAAAATTTTGCAACTTTTCTATTATCGAATTACCTATGTTGCATCATGGTTGGAGCAGAATACTTTTTTCCAAACCTGGAGCCCTTTGAGTATGTTATAAAATGAACAAGGCTTTTAGAAGTCAAGAAATTGGGGCATTGTTGTAATACAACATATCAAGTTGGAGACCAGCTGCAAGAAAATGAATTTCTAGACCCCTTTGAACTTATTGGGACTTAGTTCTGAGTAGGTAGACACAGGGTTACTTTAAAAAGAGTAGCTAATTCTAATAACAGCTCCATTTACGAACACATTTTTTAATTGCTGGCACCCAACCTGAACCTCCTTTGCATATGACAAGATATTTAATTTGACTTCTCTCAGAACAGCAGACACTGTTATTGCATATTAGTTATCATTTGCTATATGTGTATCCCTTCACAGACTCTGAAGAGAAAATATTTAAAGCAGTGTTTCTCAAGCTTGGCCGCTTGAAGATGTGTGGACTTCAGCTCCCAGAATTCTTTGCTGGCTGGGGAATTCTGGGAGTTGAAGTCCATACATCTTCAAGTGTCCAAGGTTGAGAAACACTGATTTAAAGAATCAATTTTATAACTGCAGAAATTCCTGCTTCAAATAATATAACCAATGCATGAATGGTTGAAAAACAAGGTTGAGGAATGAAAATCACCAAGAAACTATAAATCATTTGTCTGGTTTTAGTCGAAGTATCTCTATAAAATAAAATTGAACTTTTAAAGCAAGCAAACAATGTTGTTAAAGGATGTCTCTGACAACAGTGGAAATTGCATAACACTTATGGTCAATAAATCTCAGAAACAAGAACAATGGTAGGGAGAAGATGATGAAATTTATAAATTCATGATACAATAGAACTGCAAATATAAACTACTTTCAAATGAGTATAATTGCCACATATTCTAATGAAGAATCCCTTGGAACCTTGGGGAAGGGAACTAAACAAAATTATTATTTTATGCAATGGCTAATATATTTACTTTCCCCTTGATGTTATAACCATTAACAAAACATCCTATGATAAAATATGGAAAACAACATCAGAATCAAGATTTTCAACAGATTATCCAAAAGACATAATCTTCAAAAGCATCATCACACTTGCACACTTACATTTTGAGTACAGAAATAATTTTACTTGATACTAACGCCACTATGAAGTAGGGTCAGTGAATTATAGAGAACGTCTCTACTGAAAACATCCCTTTCCTAATACCTTGTCTAGTAGGGATTCCAGAGAAAGGGAAAGTCTGTGCAGGGATCTGAAGCATCCTGTACATGACAAGAGATGAACTTTAAAAAAAAACCTGACATCAATCTATATAGAGAATTAAATATTTATACCAGCACTTTAGAAAGGAATTTGAAGCCAATATAGATGACAAAGTTCTTGTGTCATGTGAATATATTAGCCAGTCTTCATTATCAGTCTTCTACCTTAGTTGAAGTTTTCAAAGATAGCCCCATATATAATTCATTGTATAATTCAATTCAACCAGGAGTTTACCACTGCATGGATAAGATTTATAAGATTAACAAAATCTATAAGTTTTATAAAATTGTAAGAGTCCCAGTATGCAGACAGAATAATATATCTGCTACAAGTCTAAGGAAATAAAGGACATTTAAGCTCCTTAGATCATCAATATCTCTACAGCTATAAATACTTTTAATAATCTCTTATAGAGCCAGTCCTTTAGGGGGAACAAAAATTCTTCTGCCAGAGATTGATTTGGGTGTCATTAAAAAGAGAGGTTAAGATGGATGTTATCTATATTGACAACTCTTAGTCCATATCTCCAGATAAGAAGTTTCATGGAGTTGTTAGCAGGTGCCATATGGAAACCAAGAGTATACATCTTAAGAATTAAAACTTCTGCAACATGGCTTTGATTCATCTCAACAAGGCTTGATGTGCCACTGTACACCACCTTGAGGAAAACAGGCAATGCAATTTGCCTTGATAAAGTGTTTCCCTACATCATAGCCACCTACTTCTTGTATTTCCTCCAGCATGGCAAAAGCTAAAAAAAAAGGCATTTATGGGTATGGTCAGTAGTTCTTCCAGATAGTGTAAGTGCTGAAGGAGCTGCAAAGGGGAAAGGAAAACAAAATAACTTGTCACTTCACTCTTAGGGGCTTTGCTTTAAAAGCAACCCCTGTTTGATCCTATGGTGAAGCAAAGCACCCTTTCAAAGCTCTGCATAGTCCTCATAGGTATAATCCCTCTGCATCATTTTAAATAGGAATGGATAAATGCAATTCTGATATCTCCATCTTCCAGTCCCAACAGTAATCAGAGCAAATCAAGATACTATTGAAAAATGTAGCGACTAATCTGGAAAAATCAATAAGACCACACTATCTTTTTTATATAGATTAACATATTAATGCATCTTTCTGTTCCAGAACAGAAATCTAGTTGAAATTATCTGTAGCACTGAAAATATTTTTAAATCCTTTGGATGAAACATATGATTATTCAACCTAGTTTAAAATCCTTTCTTTACCTCTTGCTGCCTACCTTATCCATCCAGGAAAAATGCAGGCAAATAGGACCAGAGAATTAATTGTTCCATTTCAGAAAATAGGTGAAGGGCTAATTTTTAATGTTCCTCCCCATTTAAAAATAAACAAATAGAATCCAAACCTAAAACCAGCAGATTAAACAGAAAAGAAAGTTAAAATAGAACTTTGCAAGCTAAAGGACGTAGATCAGGTTTCCTACACTTTACCCCATCAGACTGAAAATCACATAACAAAGAGAGCTACACGGAGTGCTCCTCTTCAAAAGTGTCCTGGCTCTTTTAAAGGTCAATAAACAAACAAATAAACAAGCAAGCAAGCAAATATTTTAGATGGGAAGAATGTTGTTATGTGAAAGATTATTGAAACAGATGCAACATCACTCTCTTACAATCTGTAATGATGTGGTTCTAAATTCTACCATGTGGAGGTGTGAACACAGAAAACCTGTGCATGAAGCTGGAAGGGTATCTTGTTAATCAGTGAATTCATATCTTTGGGGTGCCATAGTGAAGCAAGCTGTTCTGTGATCATGTAGAAGATTAAGCAGCTGAGGCTGCAGAACTACAAAGGACGTCTCCATGACACCATCTTCCTATTAAGATGCTGTTTGCACTATAAATATATTTGGGAGTCTCTGCAGCTGAAGGCATTGGACCATCTGATTCTATCCCAACTTTCCCCACCGGTTCTACAACCACCATCTGTTACCACTTGGAACCATCTGGATTTTTTTTTCTTGAGCAATTGCCTAAAATGTAAAAAAACAAAAACAAAAAAATAAAAACATTCCTAATATCTCTATGCTGTTGAGTGTGAGAAGGCAGACTGAACTCCTACCTCCTCCTTTATCAGTTTTAAAGATCTTTAATGGGATGGATGTCTATTAATACAGTTTACTACTTTGTTAATCAGACTTATTGCAGTCAATTTTTAAAGTAAATGGCATTCTTTTTATTAAGGGTACTTAGGGAATTCTACTTATAGTTCTCTCTATTGCAGATATTATTTAGTCCTACTTGCTTTCAGAACTTTCAGAACTTAGTTGTACACTCATGAAACCTGACTGTCCATTTCTAAAATTCCTCAGAAACCTTAGGCAATAAATTTCATGGAAATATTTTTAGAAACTAAAGATGAACAGAGTTGTAGATGGATATTTTCTAAAAATTATTCTGCATTTTCTCCCATTTATTTATGTGATTCTTTTATATTCCATCTTTTCTATGAGAGCTCAAGGGAGAGAGGAAGAGAGGGAGAGAGGGAGAGGGAGAGAGGAAGAGAGGGAGAGAGGGGAGAGGGAGAGGGAGAGGGAGAGAGAAACTGTCCCAAAGCTAGCCAATGGGTTTGCCTGATTATACTGGACTTGAACCTGCTTTTATTTTATTGCAGCTCAACACAAAAAATGCTGTACTTCACTGGCTTCACCCTTAATGGGGAATTTTATTTTTTTAAAAAAATTTATGGGCAAGGAACTGCATTTCAAGAATGAATTTGTTAATGGGTATGCCTGAACATTCTTTCTTTCACAGTCATCTTTCAAGACTCTCTAGTTCTGATGCTTTAATTACATCACAAGGAAAAATGTCACAAGACTGATCTTCCAATGGTATATTTAATGTATCCTGCCAGCGTCATTTGAATGGGTGGGAGAATAAATAGCAAAATAAAGAAGCAATCAAATGGTGGCTTTTCAGTTCAGAAAGCTAGAGAAGCTAAGAAGGCTGCAACAACAATAGCCATCTCTAAATAATGACAAATTCAAAAAAAATGGCAAATGATTCTAAAGAAATTTTAAAGCATGCTGGAAATTGCTTAGGAAAATATAAGTCTTCTTCAAAGTCTAAACCTGGGAAATTGAAAAACACATTCTAGAACAGTATTATAATCAATCATCTATCTATCTATCTATCTATCTATCTATCTATCTATCTATCTATCTATCTATCTATCTATCTATCATCCATCATCTGTCTGTATACAGTGATAAGATACAAAGATTCCCCAGCTCAGCAAACAATGCAACAATTGACTCTAGCACTTAACAAGTCTTGCTCACTTGCCTGTTGCAGAATAAGCAACCAAACTTTTGATATAATAATGCATTGCTTTCTCAGTAGAGGAAGAAGGGGCAGCATCCCTCAGCAACAAGTAAAGCGAGCAGTCAAAACACAGTATTTATGAAAGAAGGCTCAATATGGTTTGCTGGGCTAGAGTTTCCAGATCTGGGATGAAAAAACATGAGCGAATTCTAGATAGCAGCAAATAGCTATGGCTCTCTTGTTCTTTTTGGAAAAAAGTTGTGTTCTAGTGGTTGTTTGGATGTGTTGCCCTATGTCATATTTCTGTCAGATTCCAACAGGCGATCTTTGCAAAATTTTCTCCTAGTATTTTATGAGTTCAAGAATAAGAGGATAACATGCAAATTGCCTTTCAAAATTCTTATTCTTCATAGAATTTTGAAGAAGCATAAGCAACATTCCCCACTGACTTATAAAAACTTAACATTGAGAAGATTTCTTTCAAGATATTCTTTGATGGTTTTCAGTTTAAATACAAATGTCAACACTGGGCCTTAGATATTGGCTGCTTGACTCCCTTCTGGGCACCATATCTTCTACACTGCCAAGGGCACACAATATTCTAGATCACTGTGTAGGAAAAGCTTCCACTCATAAATATTGCATTTTCCATATTTCATCATAGTAGTCTTTTTTTATTCCAAAACTCTTGGAAAAGATACGTTGAATCCATTGGAAAAGATCAGTTATATCAATGAACAATTAATCAGTGGCACAACTTGCCTCCAAGGTTTTTTCCAACTCTGTTATTCTGTTCTGTAAAAGTTCAAATAAAAGACTGAATTAAAATCTCATTATCAAGGAAGTATAGGTTTCAGATCCTATGGCAAAACAGGCAAGCAACAACAAATCTATCACCACAACATTCTATTCCATCAATAACTATATCTTAGACATATTTCAATAACAGTTTAGCAGAGAATAATATTATGGAGATTGTATATGGATTATTTGTTAAGCAGTTCAAGGCACCTTTGCTGCTAATGCTATTATGCTAAGCAATAAATTCAGGAAGAGTATGTGCTTCCATTCCAGAATTAAGATAGGCCATGACTGCAATATGTTTAGGTGAGAGGGTCAACTTTTCAAAAGGGTGGTTCTCATATTAGGTTAATGATCAGAAGTACCTTTAAATATTCAAGCACTCACAAGAAAACTTTCTAAGAGGTAGTTTGCCACTGTTTTTCAGCTTTGCTTATATGAAATCAGGAGGTCCTTCAGGCAATCACTCATGCCATGGTCACCTCACAACTGGACTATGGCAACGTGCTTTACATGGGGCTGCTCTTCAAGACATATCCCTGTGTTGGGCAAGCACTTATCATGATTTTATACTTGAAACAGCTCAGTGCTGCACCTTTTTCAGTTCATATTTTCCTTGATAAAAAGCAATAGGTTGTTCTCTATGTGTGAGAGGATGTTTAAAAAAAACAGACTTCTCTATGTGCTTTCTTTCTCCACCCACACCATCTTTACTTCCATCTTGAACATGAAAACAAAAATTGTGTTATCTGGTCTGATTATAATGTCGTTTTAAAAAAAAGATGTGGACCATTGTTCCGATGGATTATTCTATTCATTAGGAATGTCAGACTCTATCTTATGTTTATGCCAGACCTTTGATTCATCTAGTCAAGTATTGTTGACCTGACTGTCAATTGTTCTCTTAGCTTTCAGATATGAATCTTTCTAACTATGACTGGAGAGGACAAGCATTAAACCTAGGACTTTCTGGTTGTGATAGATTTATTTAGCATCCTGTATTAGCATCCAAAGGATCCCCAATACAGGTTAATATAAAGAAACAAAGGAAAAGAACAAAACACTGTTTAAACATTGTTTAAAAAAGAAATCCAATGAATAAGCACAGAAACAGAAACCTCAAAAGAATAAGGTGGTAAAATAACAAAAGGATGATCAGCTTTTAAATCTGGTGGGGAAGTAATTTACATTGTTTGAATAACTATAAGCAGTGCAATTTTCTTGAGGTAAAGTTGAGGTAAAGTTTTCTTGAGGTAAAGTTGAACTCCTGGTGATTTCAGAGGCACGTTCATGTAATTTTTTTGGCAAAATGCAGATAGTCTGCCATTTTTTCCTATTTTCCAGTGCAACCTATAGTTCTGATATTTCCTAATGGTATCTCATCCAGGTATGACCCTGGATAAGCATTTCTGGATCAGTCAGACTGTAGTTGTCATCTAGTCAGGTATTTCATAACTGAGTCCCTATTTCAACATGCTCACCTATCTCACTTCTGAAGATGGAAGGAAAAAGAGCAGGTTCTCAAATACTAGATATGTAACAGTAAGCCAAATATGCAAATATACAAAATGGAAACTTTAAAAAGAGAAAGAGAAAACAATATGCATCATAAGACGTTCACAATCCTACTTTTCCTCAATAGTGTGAATCAAACCATTCCTATTACTGTTAGTACTTTGAGATTTGTCATTCTACATTTTCTGGCATCTGCCGTTACTGACACCTTATCTCAGCCCCAAGTCCTGCTGTGCTACTTTATCATAGCAGGAGTATGTGGGTATGTCTTCCTCAGAGAGATGAGCAAAGAACTCATCAGGACAGTACACTAATAATATAAAATTCCTAAAAATGTCACACAAAGGATGAATGTCACTCAGCTGCTCAGCTAAAGCAAGCGGGCAACTGAACTGAGCAGCAGTGATATAGAAAGAGGTGGATGGTCCCTTTAGCAATAATGGCAAAGGCATCAATTCATACTGTGCAGAAGAAGGAATGTATTTTTCCTCTATGTTTACCAAGAAAGCTACATAGATAGAAAATTTAAAATGATTGGCAATATAATACCAGGTAGTGAGCACCTCAGGTCATATGACAATCAACATACTATTGGGGATTAGCTTTGATAGAAATCAATTTGATTATATTATTGCTAAAATGATGTGGAATAGCTCAATTGTAGCATCAAAGACATGACTAGGTGTTGAGTGTGGAACAGATCATGAACTGCTCTTGTGTGACTTTCAAGTTAAATTAAAGAACAAGAAATACATTCTGCCCACTGTCAAATAAATATCACCCAGAGTCACCTTGTAGGGGAGATGGGCATCAAAAATATTTAATAAATACGAATAAGAAAACCAACCAGTTTCCACAATATGATTTTGAGCATATACCCATCATTTTCAAGAACATCAGGATCTGTCCTGAAGTTCTGAATCTTATTGGTAGAGAGCTGCAGGAACTGTGGAATGGACTTAAATATGTTATTAAAGATGAACTTGAACTTCCAAAGATAGAACAAACAGATGAATGCAAACTGGATGTCAGAAAAAAACATGGAAATTGTCAACAAAAGAAGAGAAGCCAAAACCAAGAAAGAGAAATAGCTCTTAACAGTTTTAGAGAGCTGGTAGACAAGGAAAGAAGCAGTATTCCAACATATGCAAAGAAACTGAAGATGGAAACCAACATGACAATCAAGAAAAATCTTTTAAAACATCTCTGAATTCAGAAGGAAGTTCTACCCTCAAACTACTACAAGAACTGATGGACTTCTTAAAGTAAAATGACAAACAGAAGAAGAATCAGTATACATTCTAAACCAGGGGTTCCCAACTCCCAGTCTGTGGACTGGTACCGGGCCACGGCATGCCAGCAATTGGTCTGCACAAACAAGCAAAGCCCCATCCGCAGATGCAGGCAGCACATAAACCACACACCCTCCGGTCTGCAGAAAAACCTCTCTCCACAGAACTGGTCCCTGGTGCTCAAAAGGTTGGGGACCTCTGTTCTAAATAATCTATGCCACCAAATCTGGAGGATGGCATAGTGGTTAACAGATTGGTAGAGGTCATCTACATTCCAATACCCACCCAAAAAGGATACTTAATAGCGTATGCAAACTATTATATAATAACCTTAATTTCACAAAATAATGCTTCCTACAATGCAGATTGGAGTCCTACATAGAAAAAGAGATGTCAAGTATGCATGCTGGCCTTAGAAATGGCAGAGGAATACAAAACATTATTGCTGTTGTTTTTTGGATAACTGATAGATCCAAATAATATTAAAAACAAATCACTATGTCTTTGATTATAGAAAGGCCTTCAATTGTGTCAAAATGTACATACAGGTCAGGAAGCTACAGTAGTGATAGAAGCTGGAGAAACAGACTAGTTACATGTTGGCAAAGGACTGAGGCAAGGCTTTACCCTTTCTTATTTATTCATTTATTTATTATGGATGTATAGGGAACTTGGACTGGAAGATGAATATAGTTTTAAAATGGGAGGAAAAATAATCTGCACTATACTGAAGATGCTATACTGACAGCCAAAAATGCAAAAGATCTGCAAGCTCTAGTAATAAAAGTCAAAGAGCACAGTGAAAAAAATGGGACTAAATTTAAATATAAGGAAGGCCAAACCAATGATGACAGGTACAACAACCAACCTTACTGTACAATTGGCAATGAAAATACTGAAATGGTATTTAGATCTTTTAGGATTCATTATCAACATAAAGGAAGAAGCACTTAAAAATTACTAGCACTCAACAGAGCAGCTGTGAAGACAACAACAACAACAACAACAACAACAACAACAACAACAATAATAATAATAATAATAATAATAATAATAATAATAATAATAATAATAATAATACAGTTGGAAGGGACCCCTCGTCCTTCTCTTCATTAAACTAGACATACCCAATTCCAGCAACCGTTCCTTGTAAGTTTTAGCCTCCAGTCCCCTAATCATCTTTCTTCCTCTTCTCTGTACTCTTTCTAGAGTCTCAACATCTTTTTTACATCGTGGTGACCAAAACTGGATGCAGTATTCCAAGTGTGGCCTTCCCAAGGCATTGTAAAGTGGTATTAATATTTCATGTGATCTTGATTCTATCCCTCTGTTAATGCAGCTTAGCACTGTGTTGGCTTTTTTTGCAGCTGCAGCACACTGCTGGCTCATATTTAAGTGATCGTCCACTAGGACTCTGAGACCCCTCTCATAGTTACTACTATTGAGCAAGGTACCACCTATACTGTACCTGTGCATTTGGTTTTTCTTGCCTAAATGTACAATCTTACTTTTTTCACCATTTAATTTCATTTTGTTAGATAGCACCCAATGTTCAAGTCTGTCAGGATCCTTCTGTATCTTAAGCCTATCTTCTGGAGTGTTGGCTATTCCTGCTAGCTTGGGGTTGTCTGCAAATTTGATGAGTTCCCCATCTATCCCCTCATCCAAATCATTGATGGAGATGTTGAAGAGCACTGGGCCTTGGAAAATATACTCATGCAATGTCTCTATACATACAGTACATAGATCAGAATAGTACAAGCAATTGTATTGCCTATGACACTCTATGGAAGCAAAAGTTGAACTTTGAAGAAGCAACATAGAAAGAGTATTGAAACTTTTGAACTTTGGTTTTGGAGAACAATCCTGAAACTACCCTGGACATTTTCCAAGAAAAAAAGGGATCATTGAACAGATCAACCTTGAGTTCTTACTAGAGGCACAAATGATCAGGCTCAAATTATCCTACTTTGGACATATTACGTGAAGATCGAACTGTCTTGAGAAGGGTCTGCTTTCTGGGAAAGGTGGAAGGAAAGAGAAGAGGCTGACCAGCAGTAAGGAGGATGGACTCAGTTACAATATGATAGAATACTTGAAGGACCAGGCTAAGGACCTATCATCATGGAAAAAATCTATGTCATTGCTAAAAGCCAACACTGACTTCATGGCACATAATCAATCATAATTAACCAATGCCAACCAGCCCCTCTTTATTCCCTTTTCAGATTCTATTTTCGTCACCATCATCTTTGTCTTGTCCATTTAATACATGCAGTAATAAATACTCAGTGGAAATCAGTATTTAAATGACAGCTTGGCATGCAGTTTCAGGTTTGCCATCCTTAAATGAGAGAACAGCTGTTGCATGCAATATATAACAAAGTGTTTGAATCTCCCTGCAGTATAGCACAGAAAAGCAGAAGCTCAGCCCGCCCACATTTTTCCCCATTTCATTCCCCAGAGCCTTCATATTAAAACAGTTTAATATAAAAATATGAGACATCAATTCCAGTTCCAACCTGGAATAGGTTTCCAAAAACTGTTTACAGCACTGTGAAGTGGAATTAATAAATACCAAGTGTTATAAGTTAATACATGAGATCAATTATTTCAGATCTGCTCACAATGCAAGTTATATCTTCATTATCCTTTGCAGTGAAAAACACAGAGATGAATTGTATAGTCTAAGACCATCCAAGATATCGCCTGTTTTATGCGGATAATAATAATAATAATAATAATAATAATAATAATAATAATAATAATAATAATAATAATAATAATAATAATAGTAAAGTTGGAAGGGACCTTGAAGGTCATCTAGTCCAACCCCCTGCTCAGGCAGGAAACCCTATACCATTTCGGACAAATGGCTGTTCAGTCTCTTCTTAAAAACACTGTAGTGGGCCTTATTCAAGATGACAATGAGGGTGCTTACCGCAAGGAGGTTGAGGGTTTGGTGAACTGGTGTAAGAAAAACAGCCTAGTTTTAAATATTGAAAAAACCAAAGAGATCATTGTCAATTTCAAAAAAGGCAGACATAGCCATACTCCTCTGTGTATTAATGATTCACCTGTGGAGATGGTTACCAGCATCAAATTTCTGGGTGTGCAGTTAAAGAGTAGGCTGGCTGGTCACTCAACAGTGAGATACTGGTGAAGCGGGCATAGCAGTGCCTGTATTTTCTGCATCTTATCTTATCTTATCTTATCTTATCTTATCTTATCTTATCTTATCTTATCTTATCTTATCTTATCTTATCTTATCTTATCTTATCTTATCTTATCCTATCCTATCCTATCCTATCCTATCCTATCCTACCTTACCTTACCCTATCCTATCCTATCCTATCCTATCCTACCTTATCCTATCCTACGTTACCTTACCTTGTCTTGTCTTGTCTTATCTTGCCTTATCTTGCCTCACCTTGCCTCACCTTGCCTTACCTCACCTCACCTCATCTTATCTTATCTTGCCTTACCTTGCCTTATCTTATCTTATCTTATCTTATCTTATCTTATCTTATCTTATCTTATCTTATCTTATCTTATCTCATCTCATCTCATCTCATCTCATCTCACCTCACCTCACCTTACCTTACCTTACCTTATCATGATCTTATCTAGAAGTGGGAGTAGTACAGCATCTTTTATTTCCATCTCTCATTGTAGATTCAACATATTGTATGGGGTCTTCATTTCAAGCAATATTATATGAATTTAATTTCAATGTATTCAAATAAAAAATTATAGACTGTTCCTTCCCTTTAGTTTCTTACAACTAACTTTGATTTTATTATATTTAATTAAAATGAAATATATCTAATATAATTCATTTCCTGTCACATGCTTAATCGTTTTCTTCTGTCACAATAAATAGTATAATTTGGTAATCACTTTTGGAAATCCCTGAGGATCTCATCCAAGTCTTTTAAGATTAAGGGTTAGTCTTACCTCTATAATAAAATCTCATAATCTTTTGACACTTTAAAAAATGCCTCAACTTTATGTTATTTTTGCCAGAGACCAAACTAATAATAAAATCATTTTTGAAACAGAACTACACATTACATCCTTTATGGGTATTTTTACTACTGATCTTATAGAGGGTCTACAATCCAAATGTCATCAATTATTAGAATACTCCATTGACCTCACTTAGTAAATGAGTATATCTATTTTATGATATGTTAACTTCCTAAACTCTGTAACATGTTCCATTTCCAAGTCTCATATATGTTCATTTCTAATTAGCAAACACATTTTGATCACATGGAAAAATACATGTTCTCCAAATCTTCACAGGAAGATCTAGATATTTAATTTTTGAGTAGCTGTGCTTAGTGTAAATATATATCAAACAAGGAAAAATTAATTTGCAATGGTCCAATTCTTTCTACACTGATACAGTTTTGCTCCTTGTGTACTATATAACCAATAGTTTTTGATATTATTTTGCCTATAATATTACTTTATTTAACTGTGAACCAACATGTTTTAATTGTTACATCAAACAGCAAGTAATAATTAAAACCAGATTAGATGTTCCAAGTAAAGCCTAATCGTGAACAAGAAGCAGCTGGGAATGGAGGAGGGAAAGCATATAGCAGAGAAAGAGTTAAGAATTCTATGCCTCTTCTTCCAACAGTTCCCCCAACAGCTGTTTCATTTCAAGTAAGTGGAGAGGAATTGCACACCTCGAGGTAATAAATATTGAATTTCGCTTTATATTTTCACAAGTGCAAAACAATCCAGATTGGACTGGAAAGGCAAATTTGTCATATAGCTACCACTGCAGTACATAAATAACAATAACAGTAGCAATTATATACTACTTCACAGTGCTTTACAGCCCTCTCTAAGCGGTTTACAGAGTCAGCATATTGCCCCCAACAATCTGGGTCCTCATTTTACCGACCTCAGAAGGATGGAAGGCTGAGTCAACATCGAGCCGGTCAGAATTGAACTGCCGGCAGTCAGCAGAATTAGCCTGCAATACTTCATTCTAACCACTGTGCCACCAAAGCTCTTAAATGCTGGGAAGTATATAAATATGTGCAAATAAACAAATGACCAGAATCGCCTTCTTCCAGGGTTATTCTCCCAGGTTTCCAAAATGGGTTTTTACGAGTTTGTTCACACAAGCTTTTGGGCTGTTTTTAAAAATTATTTATTTATTTCCTTGCTATTAAAATTGCTGAAAAGTAAAATACTGTACTTGTTCATCAGTTAAGAATTGGTACTAAGATGACACTAAGTACCAAGTGGTCTCAGATCAACTGAATCAGAAACTGTCTCTTTCTCACTGCTAGACTGCTCTGTATGGGGGCTACCACCACCACAGCTTTCTACCAATGAAGCTTTTTCAGGACATAAATTTCAGGATAGGCAAAAGGCCACCACCTACAAGTTCCACTCTATAGATCACTGTTTCTTAAACTTTGTGTTCTTAGAACCTCTTCCCATTTTGGAGAAAACTATGGAAGATCCCTAAAGACATTTCGTTTGTATGAATTATATTTATCAATATTTATTCCATTAAAAACAAACTGCATTTTTAGAATACTGAATAATGTAAAATGACAATATTAAACTCATTAAATAGTTGCATAAAACATACAAGATATTTTTCATAAAAAGCACCACTTTTTAACAAATAAAAATAATAATGGAAAAGAATGACCTTGTCTTAAATTTTTGCAAATGTCTTCAAAATCTGTCAAGTAATTTTGATTTTGCGAATCCCTGAGAGGATCTTGGGGGATGCCCCCAGGAGTTCTTGTGCCACATTTTAAGAAATACTGCTATAGATAAAAATCCCCCTTAGGCAGTGGATCTAAAGTTCTGATGATCTTTTTGCACAAAATATAGAATGGGAAAACTCAGTTTCAGTTACTGAGATTATCCAACTATGTTTTGAAAAGACAAGCAGAAAATGAAATCAGGCTTTAATTTCTCTTTCATGTGGAATATTCCTATATAAGCAAAATGATTCCTGACATCCAGTTTGAGAATATATCTACTTATGTATCATATATGTTCTCATGTGTGGTCAAGCACATCTTTCAAAGGATTTATATGGGCTCAAGAAGCAATAGGGTGCCTACCAGGCTCTCTACCCTTTCTGGCCTTTAAGAAATACTATTTCAACAAAAAAATAAATAGTATGCACCTGCAGATTACAAAGCAAAGCACCTAGCATCATATTTATTTGCAAGAATGCCTTTGATAATCATAAAGATCCCACTGGCACAGTGAGAACAGCTTTGAGGAACTAAGATTAGTCTACCAGCTGGGCAAAAAAGGTGCTTTCATATTGACCATGCTCACCATGATAGTCAATATGTGAATGAATTAATCTCTCAGGACAGCTATTTTGTGAGTGTGACCACTCTCAGCATTTTTTCCTGATTTGAAAAGTTGCTTTCTCACAAAGATTCAGATAACCATCTTCCTAAATTTAACTTGAACCTCACTAAGTAATCTCAGATTAATTTCTCATAATTTAATCCACATCATACAGTTGTTATGGGGAATCCTCAATATACATGATCTTGAACTTCTTGGGAGAAATACAGAAGTGAGAAACATACATTTAAGCTCTTTCTCCAGAATGTACAAGATATGAAAGGTAAAATGAGAACTAAGCCATGCCACTGGGAAAAACTCTGTTGGGTCTTTTAATTGCTTATTTTGATACACTATGAAAAGTTAGACACTGTTTTCATAAGACCTTTTTTCCTATATCTGTTCCAGCAAGAAGAGATGTTATTTGCAGAGGTATCCAGCTTCAAAAACTGACATTTCCCCAAAAGTCTTTATGAATTGCGTGAAATGCAAATGACACACTGCAAAATGACACTATCATGCAAGAGGGAAAGTGTTCTCAGAAACAACAGTCAAATATGAAGATTTTTATGAATGTACTAATATTTCTGCAAATAACTATCTCTCTATGGTTATGCTGAAAAAAGACATTATGAAACATGGATAACAAATTATGAATTTTATCTAGAGAGACTAGAAGACTAGAAATTGTGTCCAGAAATCTGAATGACATTAGCACTTACAATTACAAAACCTTAACTGTATCTGTGCAAGTTGGCTTCTGTAGGAAAAAAAATGCAGTACCTTGAAAGTTTTGAGATTTTTTTATTATAATTTAGAAAAGTACAGAGGTTATACTATATTATTTTGTATACTACACTTCATTTATACTGCTTTTTGTTCAAAATGACCTTTTTTAGTAGAATGCTTTAAATTGTGCACCTTAAAAATAATTTGCACATATCTGCATGTTTTCATTTGATTAAAAAATATAATCTAGGGTCCTAGATGCAATAGCAGAGGATGAGCTGATACAAATGGAAACTGAAGGAGTAATTAGAGAGTCTGCAGTCTTATGCAAATTAACCAAAGACTAAATTCAATTAGAGTCCATCTCAGGAAATTGTCAAGCTATCAGCATGCTAGGGCAATTCTAGGCAAGGGTTTTTGTTGGCAGATTCATTGAATAAGCCAGCCTTGGTTTTCATGTGCCTTTCTGAAATACCAGCCTGTCCCTTTCATATTTTATGTTTCAGGATTGTCCATAGCTCAGCAGCAGAAATCTTTGTGAATGCATAAGATCTCAGATTCAAAGTAAACCTCAAAAAATCTGTCTGAACTCCTAGTTAAGAAACACTGTTGAGTGTAGAAAGTCTAAATCAATGAGTCTAAAGCTGGAAAAAAGCAGCTTGCTTTCCATGATACTAAGCCTGCAGTTTAAAAACATTATCCAAGAATCTCTGGAAACCTAGGATCTTTGCTTTGACTTTCAAATAAACGAAGGTCCCTTTTTATCAAGGCTGTCATAAATCCAGAATGAAATGCAAGGATGGGGAACATTCTGTCTCTCAAATTCCTTGATATTTTTATCCAGAGAATGAGAGTGGAATGGCCTTTCTTGGCTTATAATTATAGTAAGGATGCCTCACTGGGAGGAGATGAGAACACAATGCTCCCCCATCTCCAAAATGCCAGCAAGCGGCTGGCTTAAATCCATAGTTTTATAGACGAAAGCAAAAAAAAAAAAAAAACCCAACCAAATGTGAACACAATGTAAAGAGAATGAGTTGTACGTCATCTGTAACAAAGATTCCTGGGGATGGTTCACATAGATATTAATGTTGCCTTGACTTTCAATAATTTCTTATGGAGTGGAAGATCATTTTTACTTCAATATTAGCTCCTGCATGTTGAATTTTTGCTATCTGTATTTTTTACTTCAACATCACTTCTCGAATCTTGAAAGGGCAGAATAACTTATATCTTATATCTCTTGCCCCACACACACAGAAATCTGATTTGTGCTAAATGGAAACAGACTAAAAATCAACACTGTAATTTCCTGATTGTTAGTAATTTAATGGGTGCACAGAGTATTTAATCCCCAGCCTGCCCCACAGTTGCCTTTGATTGACAATAAAAAGCCATTTTTGTCTTTGCTGGTATCGGCAAGGGATAAGCTGAGGTGCATGAAGAATTAACATTCATTGTCAGACATCAAAGCCACCAGTCCTGAGATTTTATATTGTTTTGTTTAATGGGTGGCCCAATTGCCTCAGCTCATTGGCCTAAAACACTGGTCGCTCAGGAAACTTGCTCTGATTTTATGAATCATTGCATTGTCTGATAACAACTATTTAGGACTGGAGACAATGGCAGCTGCATGTTCAGAGCAATCAAAAATCATGTAAATGGAAGTAAAACAGATGCTAGCATGGTTATGCAAAATGCATTCACAATTCTAGTTGAAGACACAGCTCATTTATAGCTCTGTCGAAAACTTCTGTTGAGTTATTATACAAGGCAGAGCTAAGTTACAGTATATCTGGGTTAGGAATTTCCCATGTCTGACTATTCTATTTGAATTCTCAACTCACTTCATAACCAGAGTATCTTTTAAATCTAATAATGAAGAGGAGTTCCTTGCTTCAGAATAACAGAATAACAGAGTTGGAGGGGGCCTTGGAAGTCTTCTAGTTCAAACCGCTGCCCAAGCAGGAAATGCTTATTTATTCTGCAACATGGCTGAAAGAGAAAAAAGGTTTAGTTTTTTTCCCCTGCCTAGCTCCCTTTTCTTCCACAAAGGAAAAATAAGCGGGTCAATAGAATAATGAAATGTGAATATGATAAGCCAGCAGCATACATGCCTAATAGATATATTTTTTCCTGAAAGTGTGCAACAAGGAGGAATGAGAGGGCTTGCTTCCATTAAAGCTCCGAAGTCTGGAGTCATTTGCTAAGGACCTTAAACAATACAACAGTGAGACTGCTAATAAAAAATATAAGGACTTTTTAGAGATAAATTGGTTTAACTGAAAGAAAAGGAATAAAGACTTCAGAAAACTAATAAAAATAATAAGGCAATCTTAGTTGATCAAACCAAGTTCACAAAGCAAAGATGACTTGGGAGTGACTCACAGGAGCCAACCTCTACTCCCCAAATACTAGAAGCTTCAACAATGATTTTGAAAACGGCAAATTTACTCTTCAAGTCTCTCTGAAAGCTGCACAAAAGAAAAAAAAGCAATCCAACCAAGCATTTCTTGCTGCAAGCAGACTCCTCTTTTCAGAGCATTCTCTCAATAGGTATTTATACAGAAAGAAAAGGACTGTACAGAAAATTACTATGTATAGTAAGAGCATTTTGCAACTATCTGCTGAATGGTACAAGGAGCAACTGCTGTGGGGAGACAGTCAGGTTCTGGTGGGCAAGTGCATACAGGTTGTCTTCACCTTATGACCACAATTGAGCCCAAAATTTATGCTGCTAAGTGAGCTTTTGCCCCACTTTACCACCTTTCTTGCAACAGTTGTTAATAAATCACTGCTGTAACACAATTGTTAAGTGAATCTGGCTTCCCTGTTGACTTTGTTTGTCAGAAGGTTGCAAACATATGATTCTGGGACCCTGCAACCATCATAAATTTGAATCAGTTGCCAAGCATCCGAATTTTGATCACATGACCATAGGGATGCTGCAACAGTCATAAGTGTGAAAAAAATGGTCATATGTCACTTTTTTCAGAGCTGTTGTAATTTCAAATGGTAATTAAGTGAATTGTGGTAAATTGAGGACTACCTATATTTTGTAAAGAAACAAACTTTCTCTATGGAATAAATATAAATATTTATGCAAATGGTAATTTCAAAATAACCTTAGCAGCTGATTTTAGTTATTTAAGAAGAAACTACAGAACACCTCCCACTCCAGAATATGCTGATGTCAGAAACCCTTTTACAGAATCCAAGAAATATACTATTGTATCTTAAATATCTCACACAGAGAAACAAAAAAAGGACTAGTTTATATTTTCTCTCTGTGTTATACAAGAAAACTGAACTATCTCTTCAGACATGAAGTAGATGGCAGGATAGAGTTACTTAAAACAGTAGAAGTGGATAGAGATACTGGTCTGTTAAAAGGAAATAGTGGATCTTGCTTTTAGACCTAGTGCATAATTACAGTATATAGCACACAGAGACTGAATTCTCTAATCGTTTATTGGAAAATGGAAGTGGATCTGGTGGAAATCTCCAAGTCTGTTTTTCCAATGATCTCAGACATCAATAATATGTGCATTTTTGTAGATTACAGGAATTTGAATGAAACTACAGTCTGAGAAATGACTTTACAGCAAGGACTTTCTCCCAAAAGTGATAGAAACTATTTTCAAACTGAACACAAAGCAGTTTCTCATCATTATCTTTGATAATACAAAGCATTAAACTGTGCTGAATGCAGCATGTATGGAGAATTACTACTACAACCTTGTTCAGAATGGATTCTTAATGTATTCTACTTCGGGACATTTACTAAATTGGAACAGGTCTATACATCAGTGAAAAAAAGAGAATGTCTATACTATTCTCAGGTCTAAAATGTTGGGAACTGCTATACAGATCCAGACAGATGATTTATTTAGGATCGTTTTTCACATCACAATGTCTTCCAAATATGGAGATACTGGAGAAGGTTTACAGAAGCTCAAGAAAGACTATCCCTTTATTGTGGTTCATCGTAGTCAGCCAGATGTCCAGACTAGATTTGGCATTTTATCCACTTATTATTATTATTGGTTAACAACAATGTGAAATCATAACTACCAGTTCTTTAGCTGATGTTGGCCTTCATATGGATCATGTTCTTCCCAAGAATCTAGGATGTTGTCATGTATTGGCATAGTATATGTGCAGATTCAAGCAGTGTGGCCTTTTACAATGGACAGATGGAAATTGTCAATGCGTAGATGTTCTATGTGCCATCCAAGATTTTTGGGTGAGGCACCAAGTGTGTCGATAACTACTGTGATCACCATGGTCAGTTTATGTTGTTATGTTTCAACTTTCAGATCTTGATATTTTCTGATCTTCTCCAATTCTTTGTCTTCTAATATCCACTGGTATTGCCACATAATTTATTTAGTGTCATGCCCAGCATGTAATTTATGTACATACTGTTGTTGTTCTCTGGCCCCATCTAGTGGCTATAACCAAATACCAATTTGTATTGTTTGGAAGCTGACCCGGCTCCTTAAGGGTCATCTACCCTTGAACCCTCACTCCAAAAACAAGTCCATCTTGGGAAGCCAGACTCCATTTCCTTTAGCATTTGGAGGAAACAGAAGTACCAGGAAGAATCTAGCCTAATCCATGGCACACGTTCATCTGAGGACAAAATCCACATCCCATACACATACATATCCCATACACATATTTTTCAGAGATCCTGGAGCACCGGGGAACTACCAGAGGACTGGAAAAGAGCTGATGTAGTTCCCATCTTCAAAAAAGGGGAAAAAAAGAACCCAGGAAATTACAGACCTATCAGTCTGACCTCAATACCTGGGAAGATTCTGGAAAAGATAATCAAACAACGAATCAGCGAACACCTACAGGCAAACAAAGTCATTACTAAAAGCCAACATGGGTTTGTCAAAAATAGATCATGCCAGACAAATCTTATTGCATTCTTTGACCAAGTGACAAAATTAGTGGACCAGAGGAATGCTGTGGATATAATTTACTTGGATTTCAGTAAGGCATTTGACACGCCTGAAGGCAGGACAAGGAGCAACGGATGAAAACTAATCAAGGAA